>NW_007726572.1:325319-341367 GCF_000696425.1 Galeopterus variegatus
GGAACTGAAAAACTAGAATACAAAAGCCAACTGGGCACCCAGGAATGATGACCTTGGAGCTCAGCCACCGAGGCCATATTTGAGTGTTGCTGAAAAAAGCAAGGCTGTTGTCTCTGTTGGCACAAGCTACCGAAATTGAGACAGAGGAGGAGGAGCCAGGACATGAAACCCTCCTGGTCCCTAAGCCAGGCACCATGGCAGCCGAGTGGTGCTAGCTGGAACTTCTGATTCTCTGTATCTCTTGCACCTTGGTATCACCTGTCCCTCTTCCTTCCATTTGCCTCTTCTGTTCAGTCCCTCTGGCCTCATATCTTCAGGTGAAGTTAATTCAGAATCGGAGGCCAGCATGCTGCATTTCCCTTCATTTATGCCAAGACCTCTGTGAATCTCACGCGTACTGTTTAGGATGCTGAACTGAGGTATGTGCGGGCGCACGCGTGCACTCACCACCGAGTCTGAGTGTGTGTACCCATGGTGTTTACTCACAGCAGCCTTGGATTAGCCCTGAGTGGAGGAAGTCTGAAATGCTAAACCTCCGTCCTTCGTTACTGATTCATGACAGCTTTGAGCCAGAATCATACAGTGGGAATGTGGAGCAGAATGCTCGTGGTGGGGAGCAGGTGGGGTGGGGTACCTTACATCCTATCCCAGCTCTGGGGTGGATTCTCATCTTGTCTCTTTTGCTGTTATCACCAAAAGGGAAAAGTTTGTTTTTTCCTCCTCCTCCCGAGGGTAATCCAGCTGTCTGCAGCAGCCTTGGATTAGCCCTGAGTGGAGGAAGTCTGAAATGCTAAACCTCCGTCCTTCATTACTGATTCATGACAGCTTTGAGCCAGAATCATACAGTGGGAATGTGGAGCAGAACACTCGTGGTGGGGAGCAGGTGGGGTACCTTACATCCTATCCCAGCTCTTGGGTGGATTCTCATCTTGTCTCTTTTGCCGTTATCACCAAAAGGGAAAAGTTTGTTTTTTCCTCCTCCTCCCGAGGGTAATCCAGCTGTCTTCTCACTCTCTGTAACACTTCCCCAGGTCAGCCTGCAGCTCTCGCCACACTGATCACTCCTATGGGCAGAGGATGTCCTTGCCCACGTGAAGGTCTTGGTTCCATCAGCTGTGGGTTGTCCCAGATAAACACACCATGATAGTGCCCTACCTCTTTCCACCCTGGCGTCTGTCTCCTCTCTCCCTTCCTCGTCTTTTCTGTTGATCCTTCATGGTTCTGTCGCCTTGTTCCCAGTTCCACAAATTTCTGTGGGATTCTACTCTTTTAGAGTCCTTAAAACCATGTTTTTATTTGATTTCAGACAACTTTAGGAGTTTGCGGAGATTCATAGTCACCTTTTGAGGATTTTTTTTAACCCCACCATGGTATTGTCTGGGCATTGTCTATTCTGTTGGCATCCATAGGTATTTAGGATTAGAGATTTGTTGGTACAGTCTGCTAAATAGGCATCTTAATTTTCTGTCCTTTACTTTCCTAAAGCCTGAATAACTTACCAGTATCTCAAATCACTGAATCAGGTAATCAGTATCCTCTTTAGTCAGTCAAGTAACAAATGCCTATCATTAGTTAATTCATTTGGGATATAATCCATGAACAGGTAGGCACTTCCTAGGTGCCTGGGGATACAAGGTTAGCAAGACAGACACAGTCCTGTTCTCATGAGTTTACAGGTCGCTGTCCAGCAGCTAAAGAATATGGAGCAATGTATAATTTAGAGTGGTGTGAAATTATGGAGGATCCTGAAAACTGGATGAGGAATTTGGATTTGTTTTAATGGGACATGAACAGCTGCTAGAGGTGTAAGTCAAGTAAAACAAAAATTCCTATTAGAATCTATCAACAAATAGGGCCGGTCCGTGGCTCACTTGGGAGAGCGTGGTGCTGACAACACCAAGTCAAGGGTTAAGATCCCCTTACCCATCATTTAAAAAAAGAAAAAAGAAAAAAAGAACCTATCAACAAATAATTATTGAGTGTTAATTTTTTACAAGACAAAGAAAGGACGCCAAAAGCACAAGTGCCTATTTTTATGACCTTAGGACCTAGCCATGACAAGGCGCACGCATGCGCACACACAACAGTATATGGGAAGAGTCAGATGTGCAGTGCAGAGAAGTGCCTTAGGAGCTGAAGGGCAAGTTCATTTAGTTCAATTCAACAAACATGAACTGAGCACTTATCATGTGTAAGCTGCTGTACCTGAGGCCCGGGATACAAACATGAATACAATAGTCCCTGATAGGAGAGCACAACTTACCTTAAGTAGCTTAATATAGTATCTCAGGTGCAATACAAAAGGAATATTAAGGAGGAAAGTATTTGTCAGAGGAGGGGGAAGAATGTTGAGAGGGCTTCACGGAGGGGCTGATCACACTTGTGTACACTTGGGCAGGCTGTTAAAGGATCAGTAGGAATTTTCCTGGCAGACATGGTGAGGAGAGCATTTAGGCAGAGGAACAGTTTGAGGCAAGGTGTAAAGATGTGACATGGCTTTGTGTCTCAGGGGAAGTATGATAGTTCAGTAAGGTGGGAGGATAAATTCCAAAGGTAAAGGAAGTGGTGGGAGATGAGGCAGTGGGAAGCATGGAAGGGGCATGAGTGGCACAGTCTGAATTGTGTTTAGAAATCACCCTGATGGTGTGGACTGAGAAGAGGGGAGGCTGGACCATACTATTGTGATATTCCAGGGAAGGATAATGAGGATCTAAGACTGTGACAGTGGAATGAGGTCAAAAGGGGTGGATCTGAGAGAGACTTAGGGAATGCCATCAACAGGACTTGGTGACTAACTGGTTTGGGGGAGGGAACCAGAAGTTGACTATGAGGCATGTGGGAGGAAGCATAAGCTCATGGGGAAAAGGTTATTAGTTCAATCCGAGCCATGTTGAGTTGGAGGAATCTGTCATTCAGGTGAAAGCATCCAGCTGCAGCTAGAGCTAAGGAGAGAGTTTGGGGATGGAGACAAAGTTAGGGAATCATCACCATGTAGGGGATGGTTGAAACCATGGACATAGATGAGATCACTTGTGGAGAGGGTCTGTAGCCCTGGGAACCCTGGGCTTGGGTGGTTAGGGAAGTTCTGTAACGAGTGTTGAAGGATCAGTAGGTTGGAATTCTGTGGCTCTCTGTGTATATTAGGTAAGCCCAGGACATATTAAGTAAAGAGGGTTCCCATAGGGAAATTAGGCATTGTATGTGTATTGGTCCATTTTTCTGTTGCTTATAACAGAATACATGAAACTGGGTAATGGATAAAGAAAATGAAATTTATTTCTTATAGTTTTGGAGCCTGGGAAGTCCAAGGTCCAGGGAACACATTTGGTGAAGCCTTGGTGGAAACTCCACTGAGCCCTGTGGTGACCAGGGTGTCACTTGGTGAGAATGGCAAGAGTGCTTTGCTTTCATGTGCTCTACTTATAAAGCCACCAGTCCACACCATGATAACTCATTACTCCATGAATGGATTAATCCATTCTTGACAGCATAGTCCTTATGATCCAGTCACCTCTTAAAGGCCCCACCTTTCAAATACCGTCATATTTTCCACCCACTTAAAACTGTTACATTGGGGATCAAGTTTCCAACACAGGTACTTTTGGGGACACTTTCAACCCATAGCAGTATGAAACCAGATTATGGCACAGCCTAAAATTGTGGCTAAGGAGGTCATCCTTTTTTTCCTGAAACTATGAAAGAATTTTGAATGAAAATGGTGTTTTAGGGTGATTGACTTGGCAGCAGTGCACAGAATAGATGGGGAGACCTGAGGCAGGTGGACTGGGTTAGGTGGCTGTTGTAGAATGCCATTTGTAAGGTGATAGGGCTTGAATGCAGCAGAAATGGAAATGAGGGGATAAATAGAGTGAGTTCAAGGAAGGCTCCAGAAGCCATGGCTGGAGGTTATGCTCAGGTGGAAGGCGTCTTGCATCTCGGTGGCTGGGAGGTAGATGGGCCTGTGAGTGCAGGGATCATGTTTTGTTTTATCCTTGTCTCTGGCACCTGAAACATACTATGTATGCTCAGTATCGTTGAGGGGATATATAAATGGTGGTAGTATTGAAAGAAATGAAAGAGTCTTAAACACTCAATGTGGAAAGAAGGTGATGTTCAAATCTGAACATGTGGGGTATTCCAATGGGAGATGTCCCACAGGTGATGAGCAAGGGGACACACCTAGCATTGCAGATTGCTTCAGCTCATCAAGTAAGTAGGAGCTGAGTACTACAGGAGGAGTGAAGATGAGCCAATACCTTAAAGGCTGTAGAAAGAAGAAAAATATGCAAATAGGCAGATAAAATGTTAAGGAAAAAAATGGTTACAAACTGTTCTAAGGATTCAGAGAAAAGAGAAATCCCATCTGGTTGAGGGGAGATGAGGAAGTCTTTGAGGTGGCATTTTTGATGGGCAAAGGGAGGGAAAGAGGAGAAGGTAGCTGGCACGATCCAGGCAAAGAGCCATGAACACGTGCACACAGGTGGGACATGACTGGACAATGCCAGCTCACTCTGTTTAGCTCAGATGTGCGGGATTTTTAGGAGACTCAATATTAAGTGGAAGAAGAGCACTCGGGGAAGAATGAAAATAAGATCCTGGCAGAAGGGTGGTTCCCCTTGCAAATCAATGCCCATTGCCCTAGGGCATCTGGTTCTCTGGCAGCCTATGGGATCAGGAGCTCTCTATTGGTTAAGACAAGACATTCTTTGATGGAGGAAAAAGGAAGCCCACATTTTTCTTGTGGCTTCCTTCTTTAGCCCTTCCCCCCTCAGACTTAGCCCACCCTACCCACCTGTGGAGAGAAGCTATGAAAGCTCACCCTGTCCTGGAGATGACCCAGGGCTGGCTTTATAGGGACTTAATAAGCCAACCAAATAGTTCTTTCTTTCAGGCCACAGAATCTTCAGGGAGAACAGGGATGGGAGGGAGAGGAACAGGTGAAGTCATTTCATGTTTATTTGCATGTATTAAAGAGGATACTTCAAACATATTAAACGTGAGAAACAGAAGTCTACTGTAGTCTGAGTACATCCCATGTCCCTTAGAAACAAATGTGCAAACATCTCACATGCAGACATGGGTACAAATTTTAGACAGGAAATATAAATTCTCACACTGTATATGTTGCTCAGAGGGTTAAAAAGGAATGGGTGTATATTTATGACCATGCATGAGAGAAAGATAGCTGTGTTTTGTGGCTTAGAAGATTCATTGTCTCTTTAGAGCTTTGAGAACCTTCATTGATAGGTAAACTAGGAGGCCCTGAACACACTGGTTGTTAAATGTTAATGTGACATATTGTGGTTGGAACCTGGCTCCAGAGTAACATGCAAATATTAGCTCTCAGATCACCTGAGCTTATGGACTTGAGCCTAACACAGCTGAGAGGAGCCTTAAAGTACCAGCTGACTCAACTGAGTTTGTTTTAGAGAATTAAGTACTTTTCTATACATAGTTGGGAATTTCTATGAATAGATGAAATAGTATGTCAGGTATGCTTTTAATTAATTGCTAATTCAACCCTGTAATGTAGGCATTTTTATTCTCCCTATTTTACAGATTAGGAAGCTGAGGCATAGAGATGTTAGGTCGCTTGCTTGAGGTTACCTAGTTAGTTAAGTAGTGGTTCTGAGATCGGAACCCTGGCAGAGCTCGTGCTGAGCAGTTAATTCTTAACCGTTAGGCCAGATGGCCTGGCACACTTGTGAAACTGCCTTGGAACAGAAAAAAATGGGAAGCTTATTCAAAACATGAATTTATCCTCCTAACCTCATAGGTCATTCAATATGTAGGAAATGCTGTGGAACCGACTCAAATAATTTGGTATAAATTCGTTTACCTTTCAGCAACTTCACACTTTGAGAAGCTTTGGATGTTTGTCTCCGTTCTGCTGAACAGAGCAGACCTTTCAATTTAGGTTTAGGCCAAATGCTCTCGATAATTAATGAAGCTGCTGAGGCCAATTCTAGGAAAAAATAACACATTAGCATCCAGCATGATGCAATCTGAAATGCTGGTGCCTTTGCTGTGGTTCTTCTTACACAAAGCACCTTATTGACATCACAAAACCACTGAGGGGCTCCTTCCAGTCACTAAAGGTGCAAAACCACCCTGGGCCAGGGAGTTTGCCTCTGCTGAGAATAAAAGTCATGCAGACATAGCAGCTGGGGCTGTTTCTTTTCCTTTAGCTGGCTTGTAGGCCAGGACTCCCGCTGCGCGTGTGCAAGCAAATGCAGTCCTTGGCGCTCTCCTTGGAAACCCAGAGTTTTGGCTTTACACCCAATCCGACAAGAAAGGTCACCCCCTCCCCGCCTTCCTCCACCAAACTACTGCCACAGCTATGAATTTTCACCAGCCCCACATCTGAAGTGAAATCTGGAAAAACCAGCTCAGAGCTTCTGAAGAAGCTGCTACAGGGAATTTTAACAGCAGATCGTCATTGGACATCCATTAGTTGGGTTACAAACATACACATAGACATACACCCCCTCTCCGCCTTCCTCCACCAAACTACTGCCACAGCTATGAATTTTCACCAGCCCCACATCTGAAGTGAAATCTGGAAAAACCAGCTCCCCTCTTCTGAAGAAGCTGCTACAGGGAATTTTAACAGCAGATCCTCATTATTAAAGGGCCAAAGTGAAGCTTGGGAGGCCGTTTACAAGTGTGTGTATGTCTATGTGTATGTTTGTAACCCAACTAATGGATGTCCATTGTGGAAAAATAAGAAAATATAAAAAGAAATAAAGCCCCTTCCTGGGATCCTGTTTTAACTGTACGCTGATTCCTCTTGTTTAATCTGGAGGTGGAGCAAGGTCATTATTAAAGGGCCAAAGTGAAGCTTGGGAGGCTGTTTACAAGTGTGTGTATGTCTATGTGTATGTTTGTAACCCAACTAATGGATGTCCATTGTGGAAAAATAAGAAAATATAAAAAGAAATAAAGCCCTTTCCTGGGATCCTGTTTTAACTGTACGCTGATTCCTCTTGTTTAATCTGGAGGTGGAGCAAGTTGAAGAAACCATTCAGACAGAAGTTGCTACAAATTTGAGTTTTCCACTGAATGTTTAGGGGAAGTAACTTGTCAATACCTCTTTCCTCTATAAAACTGCTCATCAAATTAGCGTGGAAGAAAATTAAACTGTTCACAGCATTGCAGAAATAAGGTTGTCAGATTTTCTTGGGATGGTGAGTGCACCTAACCCACTCTGCTGCTCTGTTGATCTCGGCTGGAGTCAGACGAACCTATGTCAAGAACTGTCTATTTGCTTTATTTTCCAGACACCAAATGGATTGCTTCTGACCCCGAGTCCACTGCTATCCAGCATACATTTCTGGAGCAGCCTTAGTCCAGTTGCTCCGCTGAGTCCTGCCAGGCTGCAAGGGCCAAACACATTGTTCCAGGTGAGTGTTTGGAAATGAACTCTTAAACACTGAACTGCTAAGGGAAGTTTTTCTCTAAATCCTGCACAGGTAAGCAGTGAGTTCTGCCAAATGTTTGGTTAAAACATTATGTTTCCAAAGGGAGTTCATGTTAATGGGGCTGCATACCAGATGTTTTCATTGAAGCAGAAATGGTGTCCTCATGTCAGCTATCCATACATGGAACAATTAGTCCTATAAGCATTTCGAATATTTTAATTTGACTATGAAAGGTGGAAATTTATTAAGGAAAAGGCAAAACTTTAATTAGTTTTTATGAAAGATCATAAAAGACTTTAAAATATTAATCCTATTGGTCAATGTAGTGACTTGCTTGAAACAAATTGAAAAATAAAAATAGTGAACAGTTTCTCCATACTGGGATAGAAAAGTTGGCCTGTATAATTCCATGAATCATAATCAAGTTCTCCTTGTGCTATACTTAAAAAAAGAGCATCCAGGGCAATTGGTTAAAAAATAATGAAGATGTAGCTGCTGTTTATCTTGCAGAACTCTCTGTATTAGGTGAGCACTTTCATTATTCATTTACACACTAGAATCTTGTAGTAGTGTCACTTGCTATCATGTGGAAATCAGTATTTCCTCTTTGAGACCCAAAGATAGTTACTGACCGACCAAAGTGTTACTGTGTGAACATGCGAGTACAGGTAGCATGGATCCTAGGGACAGGAATGAAGCACCAGTGGACATGGACAGGCTCTCTCTTTACCTAATTCTAGCCTTGTGTCATCCACCCTGAACCCTGTATCGCCCGTTCCCACCCCCAGTGTGGCTTACCCAAAGCTGGTTGTGGTTCTTTGGCTCCCATTGCCCTTAGCACTTAGCACTTTGTATTATTTTGTATTTGATTGCCTGTTGATCTGGTGATCTCCCCACTAGACTGTGGGCTCCCCGTTTCTTAAACTGGAACTGTGTCTTGTTCACTATGGTGTCCCCTACCATCTAGTACATTGCTTGGTACACAAATGATGCACAGTAATTACCGCTGACTGTCTGAATGAACATATGCCTAAGAATTCATAAAGAGATGTCTGGGAAAGGTAAGATCAAGTCTCCATGATCCTCTGAGTTGGTCAAGGTTAGTATTTGCTGAGTACCTCCTCTGTGCCAGGAGCTTAAGGATTTAAGGTCTCATTGGAAGAAGGGTGGAGCTCAAGAGGTTTTGATTGCTATCTTGTTTCTCTGGTTTCCGAGTGGAGTTGGGATAGGGTGTTGTGATATTACTATATCCCTGGAATAATCAGGTTTCTTTCTCTCCTGGCCCTTATTCCCATCACAAGAAATTGAGCTATGGTCACACATAGCCAACATGTTGATTTTTAACCATTTTAACTCAGGCAGGAAAGCAAAAAGTAGAAATAGTGAGCAAAAAGTAATGAACAAATGAAGTATTAGGAATGTTTTAGATTAGGACTGCTAATCTTTTGGTGGGGAGATAAAAGACCTCATTTCCTGAAAGACTCGTGATTAGAACAGCAGTATTCTCATATTAGGTAAAACAGAAAGGAGTTGTGTGACTACAGTAAGGTCCATGGGGGTAGGGACTGCAAAACTACTCAGAATCTAACACAGAGCTTCTGTAGAGTTCAGTGGGTATTTGTGAATAGTGAATGGCCCCTCATTTCCCTCCTTATTGGGAAGTCCATCACCTGCCAGGTGCAAGGCTTAGTGACCTTCTAGGAAAGCCACAGAGAACTACTCGCTGGGGGTTCTTTGAGATCCCTTGCCTTAGATACTAACCTTTTTCAGTCCAGTACTACCAACGGTTACAGTGGTCCATGCCCACAGTGATTCCATACATTATCAGGCTGTCTGGGAGTTGGGAGATACGCCTACCATCTTTTCTTCAGTCACTACTGTAGATCAGTGGTTCTCAAAGTTAGCGTGCGACAGAATCACCTGGAGGATGTGATAAAATAAGGATTGCTGGGTCCCACCCCCAGAATTTCTGATTCAGTAGGTCTAGGATGGGGCCTGATAGAAACATTTTTCAAGTTTCTAAAAATGCTACTGGTCCAGGAACCACAGTATGAGGAACACTGTAGACCAATGGTTCCTAATTTACATTTAGAATTCTGCAGAAGAGATTACTGCTTTTAAAAGTCTACCTGCTTAGAGTTTTCATTTCAATCTTGATTTCACTAAATGGACCTGTTCTCTCTTCTGGAGCCTTTCAAAATACAACACTGAAAAAAAATTACAACCTGGTCTGGATGGCTGACAGGTTGCATGGTCTTAGGCCACCTTTTTGTGTTTGGATACATGACAGTAAAAAAACAATTTTGCATCTTCTGAATTATTCTTCTTCTATGAAAAGTACAGTTGAGTGTGGTAAAAAAGAAGCATCCCCTGATATAATTATTATAGCAGGTTATAGCAGATATTGAAGAATTTGAGGAAAGGGGAGAGAAGATAAGACACTAGCCTTTCTGGAAGAGGTTGCTTTATAGTTGAGAAATGTTTTAATAAAGAGAGAGGTACCAAAGACATGGTGCTAAATGTAAATATAGAACCATGATTTTCAAATAAATCTACTTCAACTGGACATTTTGGCATTTTGAGCTTGTCTACAGTATGTCTGTTCCACCACATCTTTTGAAATAGACTTTTATCAAACTTGGAATACACCTAGTAGGCACAGATACATCTTGAGACAAGGCAGAACTAATCAGGTTGTCAATTGAGAATGTACTCTGTAATTTTTAGTTCAACAAATCCAACCCAGTAAATATTTACAATGCTCTGCGACAGGGACTAGGGGAAATATAACATGTGAGTAACAGACAGGTAAACAGAGTTCTGCAGGAACCCAACAGACAGAGTAGCTCTTTCCCCCTGGGGACTGGACAGAGTCTCAAAGGAAGAAGTGGTGTCTGAGCTGGGAAGAAGGGACAGGATTTCAACAGAGAGTAGAGCACATTTTAGACTAACAGATCTGCATGATTCGGATATGAAAGTACACAGTCTACTGAGGAAGAAACCGTGTGACAGGAGATCGGGTGGGAAAAGCAGCTGTGGGCCTTGGAAATTATTACACTACTTCAAATACCAAGAAAAGAATCATCTCTAAATAGATTCCTATGGCCACAAATGTATTTAGAATACATTTCAGAGCTAAGATTGAGAGGAAGACTTTGAGTTGGGTTTGAGGAGTAAGTAGATGATAAAAATTAGGAAGAGGCAAAGATTAATAAATGATTAAAAGTCTGGAAATACTACTAATAACAATAGTTAGCATTTACTGAGGTCTTTCTATATGCTAAACACTGTTCTAAGCACTTTTCATGGCTTCTCATTTAATACTCCCAATAGTTCTATTTTAAAGATAGGAAACTAGGGCATAGTGATGCCCAGGTTACCCAAGACCACACACTAATAAGTGGCAGAGCCCTGATTCAAGTTGAGGTTTATATTCCTAACCACTGTTTTCACTTAGAGTGAGCACCAGAAGAGGAGCAGGTTTTGTGGGGAAGCGGCATTGGTTGTGGATGTCTAAAATGAAATGGTTGTCAAGTCCCAGCATGGTAGCTGAGGACAAAAGTTTTGGGAATGTTGCAATTTAAGAAAGGGGACTGTGGTGGGAGAATAATAAAAATGACTAAGAAATAAGCAAGAAAAGCAAGGCTAATTAAGAGAACCTATGGCAACTGAGTGTATAGAAATAAAGAGCTAATGGGCTGGCCCGGTGGCGCACTGCTGTAGTGCGCCGCTTGGGAAGCGTGGCGGCGCTCCCGCCGAGGGTTCGGATCCCACATACAGACCGGTTCCCGCTCACTGGCTGAGCGAGGCGCGGGAGCGACACACCGAGGGCTGCGATCCCGTTGCCGGTCCCGGTCCGGTACGGGCGCGACACTGAGGGTTGCGATCCGTTGCCGGACACGGAAAAAGACAAAAAAAAAAAAAAAGAAAAGAAAAGAAATAAAGAGCTAAGGGCAGAAACCAGTAATTTATTTAAAAAAACAGAAAACAGTAACAAAACCAAAGCCGATTCTTCTGAAAACACCAATAAGATGGACAAAAACCAAAAAGAGAAAAGATGCAAATAAACTAAAAAAATTAAAATACAAAATCTGCTCTTCTTCCAGTGTTCACTCTTAAGTCAATGGGAATAGTGGTTAGGAGCATGGACCTTAAATAAAAGAGTGTAAGCTATATATGCAAGTACGTTTGATAATGCAGTTAAAGTGGATAAAATTCTAGAAAAAGTAAAAAATCCCAAAGTGCCAGAAAAGAAACAAAAAACCTTGAATATGCCAATAACCATTAACCACTAAAGAAATTGAAACAGTAATTAAAGATAACCTCCCTCTCCCCCAAACCCCTGCCAAAATAAGAAGCCGGGCAGTTTGGTACAAACGGATTTCAACCAGACAGTTTAAAATTTGACTTTGCTGCTTATTATCTGTGACCTTCAGCCAATCAGAACTTCTATGAATTGTTTTTTCATTTGTAAAATGGGAATAACAAAATTTACTTTACAGCCCCTAGATATCAAATGAAATGACAACCCTTGATAAACTCTAAGGCACTAGATGTAGTTACTGAAGTAGCTTGTAATAGCAAAACTACGTTTACTTGTTCTGCAAATATTTATTGTACTTCTAACATGTGCCAGGCTCTGTGGTTTGATATCTAGTGCTGAAGTTTAACATTTAGCTTACCTGGACTAAATCGGAGTTAAACTAGAAGACAGACTAGGAGATCATTTTGACACATATATATTCCTAGACAATGAAAAATCTAGTTGCCAAGTAGTCACATATCAAAAGGAGAACTTTATTCTTGTTCAGTTGGGAGCATGGCTGGCATTTGTTTCAAACCTGAAACTTGTTATCAAAGCATACCTTTATCCTACCACTTATCCTACTACAGAAATTAATTTCACTCTTTAAGTTTGTCATTTATGGGTGGTCTAAGAAGTTTGATATTATTTATCGTTTTAATTAGAATATTTTCTCAGCTCCAAAATAAAAATAATCTATTCTAAATCTTTTAAGATAAAAAACATTCTTCACTTTAACAGTTATTGAGAAGCATCTTTGTAGTACTCTGGAAAACTCATGGCAAATTTCAAAATACGGTGCTAGAAAAAACTGACTCTGTGGTTTAAAAATTTTTTTTTCTTATATTTAAAGCAAATCAGCATTCTAAGTAACTTAGAACCTTTAAAAAATAGTATTAGAATGTGCTTTAGCAACATGTAACGTACTTGTTTTTTCTAGCAGCCTATGCATATATGAATAATTACGGATATTTTCTGGGCATTATCCTGTTTGATCGCATTGTCATCTTCCAATTATTCTGTAAAACAGATTGGCAGCTGACCTCCATCACAGGGGTGATGAGAGTACTGAATTGCTTTGAGTCTGCCTGGGATATAAAGAACCCAAGTTTTTACCAATGGATTTGCAATAATTATTTTATAAATCTTTTGCCCCCTACAGTTCCCCACACTGCTTAATGGCCACATGCCAGTGCCAATTCCCAGTCTGGACAGAGCTGCTTCTCCAGTACTGCTTTCTTCGAACTCTCAGAAATCCTGATGACGTCTGGCCACAATTAAGGACTCATTAACTGATTAAACAAATTTGTCCCCATGGGCTAGTTTACCTGTGTCATGAGAAGGACATTGTGAAACCCTCTGTTAATTTGGTTTGCACTTTTCATAACATGGATAGTCTAGATTTATGTTAGCATTTTAAAAACTGTTTTTTTTTATATATTCAAGTATATATGAAAATCTGTTTTGCATTAAGTGAATTTTAATGTTTTTGTTTTTATATCCTTGTAGCTCTTAAGTGTTGAACACTGTTGACAGTGAAGAACTTTTCTTAATGATTTTCAGTATAACTAATAAGGATGTGAAGCTTTTTTTCCTCTTTAATTCTGCATATACTGAATTGTGCTTCTATACTCTATAACCAGCTGTGCCTTCCTTTGCATTTAGTTTTATGTAAATGATTTATATATTTTTTAGTATTAAGAGAAAATGTTTGAAAGACAAAAATTAGTATCAAACAGCTCTCTAGTAGAATTGCATTATTTTTCATAAATAGGCAATATGAAAGCATATTCATATCATTTTTTTTTGCTTTCAATTGTATAAAAATTGCCTTAAAACCTCTTTTGAACTGAAATTCAGTAAATGTAATGTCCAAGTAATGTTTTTATAAGAATAAACTAAGCCATATTTAGAGAATAAACATTCATAAAGTAAAATGTTCTAAAGTGCATTTTTCAAAAAATGAACTTTGAAAGGTTGTCCTCCTAGCTATTTACAATATCTTTCAGATTCCTCCCAAACAAAAATATGAGATGGAAAAGCTACATCAAGTTCACGCTATCCAAGCCCTTGGAATGTTTTCTAGGTTAGCATATTCTTATCTCAAAAATTTAGCCCCAGTTCTCCTAATTTCCCATAGAGAATCATACTCATCTGATATATTCAGTGTCAGTATGAGTTAGGGTTGTTCTAAATCCCTGGAACTATAATTAACAATTAAAAATCTAATGCTTTCGAAGAGTCTCACAGACTGGTGATGAACCCAAACAACAAGGAAACAATTTTGTAACACCAAAGGTATAGGTATTCACAATTTTTGATGGATCAAAAAACTTGCTGTAATACAAATAGAGAGCTGGAAGTATCAAAAGCCTTGCCCGTGGATACTGAGAGGTGGGGATACCCTGCTTTATGCATTACTAAATTTATGGTGAGAATGAAGGAAATGTGATAAAAGAAAAATTCTTCAGGAACTTCATTATTGTGAAACTGAGCTGATTATATAACAATTTGGAACACTCTGCAGTAAGTTCTTTTGTGTAGCTTAGCTTTACAGCAGTGATAACAGAAACATATTTTCTGTTCCTTCAAAAAATCAGCTGGCACCCTTCCAAAGGCACCACACCTGTACACGAAGTTGGAAAGTCCTAATGCAAAATAAGAGAACTGGAAAGTGCCCAGTGCTTTATTCAAGATTAGGTTAATTATAACCATTAACTACAAGTTATAGAAACTAATTTGAAATGTGACTAAGTAATTGATCCAAATTGGTCATTAAATGGCAGAGATTATGAGAAAGGGTAAAAAATAAGGCTTACGAAAACACATTTCTTGGGCTGGCCCGTGGCTCACTTGGGAGAGTGTGGTGCTGATAACACCAAGGCCACGGGTTTGGATCCCTATATAGGGATGGCCGGTTCACTCACTCGGGAGAGCGTGGTGCTGACAACACCAAGTCAAGGGTTAAGATCCCCTCACTGGTCATTTAAAAAACAAACATGTGACTCTTCAAAAAACCTATTGTTTTGATACAAATTTCGAGATTTTCAACTGGAATTGAGCATCTCCGTACGTGGGATGTTTGCCCTTATTGGGAGAGAAAAAATCCAAACACTCTAATATGTCTGACTATAAAGTAACGGGACTGGTTTCAAAATCCACAAATAGACAATACTGTCAGCCCCTCATAGGCTAACGATAATTCTGTACTAAAATAAAAGGAGCTGGTCCAGGGAACTGGTATTTCCTGAACATAAAATGTCAGAGCTAGAAGGGGCCTTTGAGAAGAATATCTGTTTCCAGATCAGGACAAGTGCACAGAAGCTGGGGTTTGCCTAAGGCCACACAGCTCATTGAAAAATGATTGGTGCTTGGTTCTGTTTCCCTGATACCTAGCTATAAGTAACTACTAGTCCAAAACTGTACGTTAAGTAAAAAGCCAGATAAAGCATTTAAAATGGTTTTGTCAGATAAAAGAACACCTCCAGAATGCAAAATTCTTATAGAGACTAACCAAAGGAAGTTAATGTGCAAAAATCTCAACCAAAAATATATTTAGCATAATATTTAAATGTAAATGCTGATTGGAAATACTCAAATGACCATAAGTCTGATTTTTTTTTTCTTTCTTCAAATCCTGTGATTAACATATACTCTAGATCCATTTATTAGAAATGGAAAAATATCACAATTTTTGATGGGTGGAAATACCAATAGAGAACTGGAGGTATTGAAGTATAACTTTTATAGCTCTGCCTCATTCTGGGATTTTTTTTTAATCAGAAGTATTTTAGACAAAAAATGTTTCAAAGAACATTACATAACTCCCTGCCCCCACCTTTTGTATGTCTGCGTGATGAGTTTTAAACTGCTATGGCTCAAGTTTATAGAACTATATAACCTGAACATTGGTCTCTTTGTACATATCTTTTCTATGACTGCAAATCTTTATTCACTTTCATATATGTATCATTTCTACTGTTATATTAATTTTGTTCAATAAATACTTTGTGATAAAAGATGTTTAGAGCGAAGTGGGTTGGTTTACTTCCATGTACTTGAAATAACCCAAACTTCACTTTTCCATATGGACATAAGTTGGAAAATGAGTCCTGTCACCTACCCTTAAATACATATATATAGAGATAAATATAATCATAGAGGTTGAATTGGGGGAGAATAGAATGATTTGAAGTGTTCCCCTGATCTTTTAGTTCTTAAGTTCTATCAAGTGCTCTGTATTGAGGAGGAAGTGACAAAGGAAAAACCAAATGGCCATTTATTCTTTTAGCCTTCTTCTTTTTTGGGGGGGGGGGGGGGGGGG
>NW_007726572.1:341377-377762 GCF_000696425.1 Galeopterus variegatus
GGGCGGGGGTGTAGCTGGCATGTAAGGGGGATCCAAACCCTTGACCCTGGTGTTATAATATTGTGCTCTAACCAACTGAGCTAACCAGCCAGCCTAGCCATTTTGTTGATACAGGGGAATGTGAACGCTAGGCTTGGTGATAAAGGTTACTGTTCCTCCTGGACTCACTTTCAGGCTGACCTCGCTCTGGTTTTCACAGGTGAGTTCAATGGAGTCTTCATCCTGGGTTTGATATAGGGAGACTGGTGTGTGTGGAGGGGAGAGGAGGCAGGAGAAACAGTGGGTTAGTGGAAGCCCTGAACAACACGTTCGCTGTCACTAGTGTGCCAAAAGGTCACAGATAACTCATAGCCTCATATGGTATAACATATACTTGTAGGTGCTGGTAGGAAATCATTCACTTATTGAAGAAACATTTGAAAATCAACTATGTTCCAGGTACCATATCAGAAGTGGATGGAAACCTGGTCCCTGTTCTCAAGAAGGTAATAGGTGTGTTTGGTCCTGTTTATACATAAGAGTTCAACTAAATCAGTTTTGTAAAATGCCCTTTATGCTTATATACCCACCAGCATCTGTCCCCCACACCCACTCCCTTTCATCATACTTTGTGGGATTGTACTGGCCTGACTACAGGAATTAGCACTGAAGAATGCACCATGTTCAGTTACCCTCTCCAAGATGAATCAGATCTCTTTATTTCATCACCAGATGAAATGATTTCAGTTAGATGGGAACCATTTATAAAACCCCTTATTACATGCCAGGCTAAGCATGTTACAAGGATTACTTTATTAGTCCTCCCAAAAACCCTCTGAGGGAAGTACTATTTTACAGATGAGGAAATTGAGGCCCAGAGTGGTTAAGTAATTGGCTCAAGGTCATAGAGTTGGCCACATTTCAAACTCAGCATTTTTGATTCTATAAGCCTTGACCTTAACCTACAGTACCTTCAAAAGAATTTAAACTAGCAATCTGTATCTTCACATAGAACAGTACCTGGCACAAATAATACATGTTTGCTATATTATTGTTTTCTGGGAGAGCAGATTCTTAGTCATAAAGCTGGCCCTACGTAGACTTCTCCAGTATAAATTTTATTCCCAGTCCCACTCTCCCAGTGGTGTGTGTGTACGTTGCGAACAACTTGTTTATAGGTTAGTTCTTAAGTTTCTAAAGAGTCACATATTAAAGCCTGCTAGGAATAAAAAGTTTCTATCATCAATTTTTGACTGCTGTATTTGTCTTTGCTTCATTCAGAGAGAAAAGTACAAGCTAATGTTACATAACTGACAAAGATTACTTATAACTCAAGATTCCTTTGTGCATATGTCTTAATTCAATCAACAAATACTACTGTTTCCCCGAAATGTATCAGGTGTGGGGAATACAGAGGTAAGCAAGACAATCCTTTCCTTCATGGAGCTTAAGGTTTAGTGAGGGGAAATAAAGTGTAAGTAAGTCTTGTTATGAGGTTAAGTATAAGGACACTGTTTGAAAGGAAGGCAGTTAAATAGCAAGGCATATAACCTAATCTGTGTTAGGGTGGGGTATGGGCTACGAATCCTTTCTGGAAGAAATAATTAATTTCAGACCTGAAGAATCAGGGTACCAAAGAGAAGAGGGACAGAAGAAAAGAGCAAGCTGAGGAAAGAGGATGGCTTCAAGATCAGAAGAGAGAAAACATTTGAGGAACTCAAAGATCAGTACAGTGGGATTTACTCTGAGAACAAAGCCTTGCACCATGATATGATAGTAATGTAGAGATTAGTAGCAACAGAGTCTAAAATCAGACGGGGGGGGGGGGCTTCTTGATCAGAGGAGTCATGAAGCAGTCACTGGATAGGATTCCAAGGAAGAGCAAGATGGCAGGACTGAGCGCCCAAAAAAATCTTTTGCTGATTTTCAGTACTTCTAGAAAAATGGTAAATGAACACCATCCAGAGATGAGCTACATGGCCCGCAACAGCACCAGGTCCCCCATTCACTACTTCACAACCTCAGTTGCATGCATACATGAGGGAGGAACGGAGATAATGAAGATGATGCCTGGGACTATTTTGACTGTAAGAATGTGGAACTATTTCACTATAGCTGGTGAAATTGCTGAAGCTTTTGTGGCAGTGTTTAGGAAAGACTCAACAGAGTCGCAGGAGAGTCCTGCACAGGTCCCAAGTCTGTAGAGGTCCCAAGAGTGCAGTGGAGCCATCCTCCTGTAAACACACAAAACTGTTGGCAGATGCTGAGCTTTTCTCACCTCCTGAGAAGCGCTGCATATTATCCAGATGGGTCACCAACTACATCTTCATGCTCGTCTTTATGATCTATCCCAGGTATTTCTGTATCACTACTGCAGCAGGAGTAGCCATCATGATTCCTAATCCAGTCTCGGTCTGTCTCAGTCTCCTTCTCACATATGCTCGCCTGCAAACCTAGCCCCAACCCCCACTCAGCTAAACAGAGGTTTAGTTTATGGTCTCTGAAGTGATAACCCTCCAGAAATGTTAGTTCTTCCAATAAGTCAAATTTTCCCACTTCTTTTAGGGGAGAAGTCACCAATAGAAAGTCCTCCTATCATCACAGATTTTGTTTTTTTTCTAATCAAAGTAGCTTTATAATCAGTGAATCGGTCACATTCTTCCTGCTTTAGTCTAATAGAAAATTGGTGAACTTCAGTGGGTTTCTTTTTGGGTCAGTGATGGAAACTAATCACAAACTTCAGCTAGGAATGATGATAGCTGAGGAAAACTCCTGCCTATCTAACTAAACCCAGAATCCGAACTTAACACTAGAAAATCTGTTGCAATTTTAGACAGAACAAGAGGGAAAAACATTGTAACTTTTATGTCTACAGTAATGCATTAAAAACTTAGGGGATTTCAATTTTAGAACACAGAGCAGTGTACAGGTTCTCAACAGTCTGCTCATGAGCTTGTGTTGCCCTTTTCTTTTCTTTTTTTTTCCTTTTTCTTTTTGTTTCTGGTTTTTTGTTTTTTTGGTGACTGGCTGGTAAGGGGATCTAAACCCTTGATCTTGGTGTTATCAGCACCACACTCTAACCAAGTGAGTTAAATAGCCAGCCTTCTTAACATTTTGTTGTGGATGAACCTGTTAGTCAAAAAGAGAGAATCAATGTAAGAATCTAGAATATCTAAAAAATAAAACCACTGACATTAGAAATAATAATAATTCAAAGGGACTACATTTGAGGGTAAATCTTCTAAAACCATATGAATTGAAAATAACTGAAAAATATACAAGAAAGGAAAGAAGAGAATCAAAATTGTACACTTCAAAAAAACAACTAAATACAAAACAAGGCAGTACTGGAGGAACTGAAGAACAAAATGCATATAAGACATACAAAAAACAAATAGCTAATTGGCAGAAATAAATTTTTCTTTATAAGTAATGATTTTAAATGTAAAGGGTTTAAAGTCTCCAATTAAAAAGCAGAGATTGGCTGAAAAGATTAAAAAAAAAAAAAAAAAAAACTACTGGGAAAAGATATTCCATCCAAATAGTAACCACTGAATGGAAAAATAGACAGTTCTACAGTAGTGGAGACTTCAATACTCCATTTTTAATAATGGGCAGAACCAGACAGAATATCAATAAAGAAATAAAGGAACTGAATGTTATAACCAATTAGACCCAACAGATGTACAAAATACTCTACCCAACAACATTCTTCTCAAGAGACACACTTCTCAGGTACACATGAAACATTCTCCAGAACAGATCATATATTAGGTCATAAAACAAGTCATACTCAATTTTTAAAAAACTGAAATCATATTAACTATCTTTTCCAACCATAATGGGATGAAACTAGAAATCAATAGAAGGAAAAGGAAACTCACAAATGTGTGGAAATTAAGCAACACATTCTTAACCAAGAGTCAAAGAAGGTAGATGACAAGAGATATTAGAAAATACCTTGAGATAAATGAAAACAAAACCACAATATTCCAACACTTATGGAATATGCTGAAAGCAGTGCTGAGAAGGACATTTGTAGCTATAAACACTTACATTAAAATAGACAGATCTGAAATCAATAAGCTAACTGTATACATCTCAAGGAAAAAGAAAAAGAAGAGAAAACTAAACCCAAAGCTAAGGGAAGGAAACAACAGAGTACAAATAAACAAAATAGAGAACAGAAAACAAAAGAGAAAGCAAAACCAAAAGTTGGTTCTTTGAAGAGAGCAATAAAATTGACAAACCTTAGCTAGATTGACTGGGGAGAAAAAAGAAGACTCAAATTACTAAAATGAGAAATTAAAGTGGAGACATTACAACTGAGTGTACATAAATAAAAAGGATTATAAGAGAATACCATAAACAAATGTATGCCAACAAACTGGATAACACAGATGAAATGGACCAATTCCTAGATACACACAAACCACCAAAACTGACTCAAGAAGAAATAAAAAATCTGAATACAACTATAGTAAGTATGGAGACCATATCAATAATCCAAACATCCCAACAAAGCTAAGCTCAAGACCAGATTGCTTCATTTGAGAATTCTACCAAACACTTAAAGAAGCATTAACCAATCCTCAAACTATTCCAAAAAACTGAAGAAGAGGGAATACTTCCTAACTTATTCTATGAGGCCAGTATTACCCTGATACCAAAGACAGATAAACACACCTCAAGAAAACTACAGGCCAATCTCTTATGAATACAGGCAGAAATACTACCAGACTGAATTCAGCAGCATATTAAAATAATTATACATCATAACCAAGTGGGATTTATCCCAGGAATGCAAGAGTGATTTATCATATGAACATCAATGTAACACATGTTAACAGAATGAAGAAAACATGATCATCTCAATTGATGAAGAAAAAGCATTTGGAAAAAAACCAATACTCTCTTATGATAAAAATACTCAGTAAACTAGGAATAGAAGGGAACTTTCTCAACATGTTAAAGGCCATATTCAGAAAGCCACAAGTAACAGCATACTCAATGGTGAAAGACAAAGCTTTTCTCCTAAGATCAGAAACAAGTTTAGGATACCCTTTTTCACCATTTCTATTCAACCTTGTACTGGAAGTCACAGACAGAACAATTAGGTAAGAAATAGAAATAAAAGGCATCCAAATTAGAAAGCAAGAAGTAAAACTATCTCTCTTTGCAAGCGACATGATCTTATAAGTAGAAAGCCCTAAAGAATCCATAAAAAAACTCTCAGAGCTAATAAACAAATTCAGTAACATTGTAGGGTACAAAATCAACACACAAAAATCATTGAAAAATCCAAAAAGAAATCAAGAAAATAATTCCATCTACAGAACATCAAAAAGAATAAAATACTTATGAATAAATTTAAGCAAGGAGACTTGTACACTGAAAATTATAACATGTTTCTGACAGAAATTAAAGATGACCTAAAGAAATGGAAAGATACCTCATGTTCATGGATTGGTAGTCAATATTGTTAAGGTAATAATGTAGCCCCAAACAACCTACAGATTCAAATTCAATGCAATCCCTATCATAATCCCAAATGGAGGGTTTTTTCTTTCCGGAAGTAGAAAATCTCATCCTAAAATTCATATGTCAAGGGACAATGAATAGCCAAAACAATCTTGAAATAGAACAAAGTTGGAGGACTCTCATTTCAAAACTGATTCAAAAGCTACAGTAATCAAAACACTGTGATACTATCCTTATGGCCAGACATATAGACACATAGACTAATGGGATAGAACTGACAGCCCAGAAATAAACCCTCACGTCTATGGTTAACTCATTTTTGACAAAAGTGCCAAGAACATTCAGTGGGGAAAAGACAGTCTTTTCAACAAATGGTGCTGGAAAAAATGGATATTCAAATGCAAAGGAATGAAGCTGGATCCTTACCATATATACCACATATAAAATGAACTCAAAATGGATCAAGACCTTAAATCTAAGAGCTAAAATGTTAAAAACCCTTTAAAGAAAATATAGGGGCAAATATTTATGACTTTGGAATCCTGGCAATAGTTTTTAAATATGATACTAAAAGTACAGGCAATAAAAAGAAATAGATAAACTGCACTTCATTAAAAATGAAAACTTTTATGCATCAAAAAGACACCATCAAGAAACTGAAAGACAACCCACAGAACAGGAGAAAATAACTGCAAATCACATACCTCATAAGGGTATAATATCCAGAGTAATAACGAACTCTTACAAAGCAACAACAAAAAGACAAAGAACCCTATTTTTAAAAAGGGCAAAGTACTTGAATAGACATTTCTCCAAAGCACATATACAAATGGCCAAAAAAAACACATGAAAAGATGCTCAACGTCACTAATCATTAGGTAAATGCACATCCAAACTACAATGAGATACCACTTCATACCTATTAGAATGAATATAATAATTTTTAAAAAGGGAAAATAACAAGTATTGGCAAGGATGAGGAGAAACTGGAACCCTAATACATTACTATTGGGAACGTACAATAGTGCAGCCACTGTGGAAAACAGTTTGGGGGTTTCTCAGAAAGTTAAATATAGAATTATCATATGACCCAGCAATTCCACACCTAGGTGTATACATATATACCCTAAAGAAATGAAAACAGGGACTCAGATGCCTGTACACCAATGTTCACAGCAGCATTATTCACAACAGCTAAAGGGTGGAAAAAAATCCAGTATCCATCAAAAGATGAATGGATAAACAAAAAATGTATTTTCATAACAGAATATTATTCAACCATGAAGTGAAGTTCTGATACATGCTAAACATGGATGAACCCTGAAAACATGCTAAATGAAATAAGCCAGACACAAAAGGACAAATATAGTATGATTCCATTTATATGAAATATCTAGAATAGGGAAATTCATAGAGACAGAAAATAGATTAGAGGTTATCAGGGGCTGGAGGGAGGGGAAAAATGGGAAATTATTTCTTAATGGGTTCAGAGTTTCTGTTTGGAATGATGAAAAATTTTGGAAACAGTGGTAATTATTGTACAACTTTGTGAAAGTAACTAATGACATTGAATTGTACACATAAATAGTTAAAATGGCAAATTTTACGTTACATATATATTAACATAATATAACAAAACAAAACAACCCCCCCCCACATGAATTGCCTATAAGTCCAAAAGATAGATTATTCTAACATGTTAACAAGTAGTCTTTCAAATCAAAGCTGGTAAAGCACCAAACAGAATGCAGGCACTCTATACACTTAGAATGATACATCCAATGTGTGTTACCACCACCACTTGGAAAGAAAACAAAAAGGTATCTTCTCTTAACTTTAAGAACCTTGTCAGTTTAAGAGGAATCATAAATGTTCAAGGTTCAAAATTTGAGTTTCAATTCACTGCAAAGTTTTCAGGATCTGAATGGTCACACACACACACACACACACACACACACACACACACACACACACACACACACACGTTTGCTTGCCAAATTACTTAATAAAATGAAGAAACACTCCTACGAGTTCCTAGGAGGAATTTTATGTAACAAATAGATTTCTTCACCTTTTATATGTAAGAACAAAATTTATGGATAACTAACTATTTGTCAATTTTGTAACAAATCAAATATATATCCTGTGAAATGACAAATCTGATACTTTATATTGAGAGTGCCATTCTATAAAATTACAGCAGAGATTACTAAACAAATGGTTGGAACAAATATAAAGCAGATATCCTTTCTGGCACAGTGAGAGTTCATTATCTTAAGAATGACCCATAAGAGAGAATGATTCCACTCTGCACAGCCTTCTTCCCCAAGAAAGAACTGTGACTCAACAAAACCACACTTTAACAACATGGAGATTTTGTTATTAGAAATTTCAAAACAAAACGGAGGAATTTCCACATAATATTTATAGCCTTCAAAGTACAATATTAATACATGTCTGTCAGTTAGAAATAACAGCAGTTTGTTAGGCTACGGGGTTTAACATAAAACCAATTTACAAATGTGAAAACCAGTAGTGGTTCAATATTCACCATTACACATGAATCTGTTTCTTCCAGAAAATTTTTCCTTAAAAAATTAAAATCTCAGTATCATGAAATATTAAAATAACACCCCTAAACATGCCACAATCACTATTCACAAATAAAGTTAGAATGAAATATACAAAAATTCACTTAATACTGTTAAATAACAACAATAAACTACAAGATTTCCTGAACAGAAATGGTAGGACCCCTGAATGTTTTACAGTGAATGTCAAGAAAAAAAAAATTAATTATGACTATTTTCATGATATGTAAGGCAAAAATTTACATGACCATTTCAAAATATACCAATTAAGAATTATAGTTTGTAAGTTGCACTAAACAAATAGTCCTTAAAAGTGAACACAAATGCTTAAAACACTGTTACCAACACCAAAATGTGTTTAAGATGTTCAAAGAGATGCACAATTAAAACTGTAATATGTAGTATCTCTGGTAAACAGTTAATACCTATGGTGCTTTAAAGCAATCAGCTAAGTTCTCATTTCTCTCTTTTGTAATTTATCATGGCTCATTTCAAAGACATTATTACAGCTTTCACATGATTCTAAGTGAATGCTATTGAAACACACACAGCCCCCAAATGAAATAAACTGTTCCCCAATGAAGTATCATCCTTCCTAATAAAAGAAATGTATTTAAAACAACCAACAAAACCAAGACCTTTCATGTTTGAATGGACTTACATGGTTAAGTTTTAACTAAATTAAAGCACAATGTATAATAGGTAAGAGTATTAGTATACAAATATCCAGTAATATGCAGTAGGCATTTCTGAAATGAGGAATAGGTAAAAATAAATAATTCTGGTGCTTTAATTTATTTGTGTCTAATGTGAGATTCCCCCAAATGTCAGGTATTCACTTGCTTGAATCAATTTCTATATCACATGCTTTCCTAAACATAATGTGCTTTTAGCTATTCTATTTGCCAATGTTCAATAAGAAATTATAAAGAATGAACTTAAGAGTGTTCAAGATGGCTCACTTATTTTACTATTAAGCAAAGCTAAATTTACATTCCAGGAAACACTGCAGTTTAATTTTAAAAACAAACAAACAAAAAATGCAGCAGTAAAACAATTTGTGAGGAGAAATAGAAGCGTTCACACATAATAAAGCCACTGCAACTTCCTCAGGCATTCAACTGTTGTGTTAAATAAACAGACAGTAGTTATTTAGCAGCAATGATTCCGCAATAAATAATGCACTGTGTTTCTCAGTCCTGCACAAAAATTGCAGCTACAGTTACATCAATAGCTGTAACCTACTGGCTCTAATGGCAGAGAAGACCTTAAAACCGACTGTACAAAAAAATTGTCACACTGTGACAACAAATATAAAAACAATCTGTAGGTCTGAAATAAAAAGACTCCACTGTGAAGAGGACAGTGCAGACAAACGGAGATTCCAAGTCCACCAAAAGAAATAATTGCCTTCAGATCTGAGTCCTTGATTGATAAGAAAGGCTGGGGGCTGGGCTTGAAACCAAGTTATCAGACTTAAAAGAGCATGCTCTGTCTTCTGTTCTTCCCATGTCCTAAAATATAAAGTCATTTTATGAGGCAGTTCAAGGTTCAGTTTATCCCACATACAGTATTTGGTGACTATAGGAAGCTAATGTTCCCACCAGCAAAGCTAATATTCCATGGTAAGAGCGATCAGTACTGTCTTAAACGACCCTCTTGTTGATGGGGTCAGTCTACAGCTTCTATGCTTCGAAGTGATGAACCTGATGACTAGGGAAGCACAGGATGTGTCTTCTGCCTCAGGTACCAGGGATGGCGTGTGCAGTGATCAAGCCAGGCCACTTGTAAAAGGTCTTTGTGCCATCTGCAGCTTTCAGGATCCCTGACTTGACTGAGTCAGATTTCTCTCTGAAGATTTACTGAGCTGCCCACATCATACAGAAAAATGAGTACGTGCAATGCTAAACATACACAGTTGTGGAATGCACTGTACATTGGTTTTTACATCAATAATTTTACTGATCAATTTATAAACCAAAAAGCTTGGTTCCACGCAAAAATTCATGACCGACATGTGAAATGGTTTATGACAAACACACCTGTCTCTGGATAAGAAGAATTTCGAAAGCCTGGGTCCTTTTGCAACTGAATCTCTTTCAAACTGAATATAGATACACCTAAAATGCATAGACAAAAATTATCAGGTGAAGGTCTAACATAATTAAAACAAATACAACCCAACTATAAACATTAAAAGGTATATACTGACTCAACATGAAACATTTATACTATATTTACAAGGTTACAGACCTGCTGAAACATTTTCCTTTATGTCCCAATGTTTTGAGGAGAAAACCAAACAAAGTAACCCTCCTTAGAACCTTTCTTCCCCCTAGCTATGTTTAAAGCATGCTGTGAGAAGATGTTTCTCTGAGGAAAATATACAATGTTCCAGGACTTACTGGGGTTGGGAGACCTAATCAAAATGTATTACTAGGTTCTTAATTCTCCCTGTCCTTTACCTCTGTCTCCTTATGGATGGCAGGGAGGTATCAGGCCCTCAAACTATCTTCAGTTTTAGTGAAAAAAAAGAAACAGGTTTGTACAACCATACTGTCTACCTCAAACCGAAACTTGATATTAATAATGAAATATCACCTTTAAAAAAAACCTTGTAATCCATCTCTCTCTTTCCCAATCTCTGTCAGACAGGTGGTCTTTCATTAAAAAATATCCAGTAACTTCCAAGTGAAAAGTCTTAAGGATTTTTGATTCCTATTAGGTTTGTCACTGACTGCTACATAGATCTGGATAAATCAATATCGTCTAGTAAATGAGAATGGGAAATTAATGAAAGTTTCTGGCAGCTCAGTTCTCTAATATTCTCCTAATTTCCCATTCACTTTTTAAAGTAAAATACTGTGGCAATTAAAAAAAGAATGTCATGAGTAAAATCTAAGAGACCTCAGAAATAGGAAATCTGCTATTTTAGTGACTCTGACAATATGTCATGGGAATAGTAAAGTCAGAGTTACCATGATAAAGAAAAATCATCTTTATATCTTAAGAAGGAAACATACTTTTACAAAAAACAAATCTTATGTTTTGGTGGTGCTTCATTAATCTTTGCTTGAAATCCACTTTTAAAACTCTGCATCAAGGGTAGATTTTGGCCTAAGGACAATGTCTGTCATTAGATGGCATATTCCAAACTTAAGTCCCAAAAGATTAATGACTAATACCTAAATACTATTGATTTCCTACAGAGTAGTGGCAATGTGCTCAGTGTTATAAGAAATAAATTAGAACATAGGAAAATAAGACATGCACTTTCCTTCCAAAAATTCTGATCTAATTACAGAAAATTACAAAAAAGGCTTAAAAATCAACAACCACCTCTTCCTAAACCTATAATCCACCCCAAACCCCAACCCTGGACAAATGAAAATAAAGGGGAAAACACTAGGATTTCTCTTACTTTCTGGTAAAGTGTGTATTCTTGGTCCCAGACTTCGAAAATACACATGTTTCATGGCCTCTTCTGCTGAAACCCTTTTCTTAGATTCATACTGTGAAAAAGCAAAGAACTACTTCATTAACTTTCTCCCTATTACTGCAGAAAGTGGGGGAAGGACATATTAGCATTTATAGCTACTTTTTAAAATCTTGATTACTTAATATGACTACTTTTTAAGCAACAATTTGGAGTACTCCAGATACACTCTAATTTGAGTTGATGTTGAGATTATGTAGCAATAATTATATCTTAGTTTCCACATTTCCAAGATAAGCCTGGATCTTAAATAAAAATTTAGATTCCTTATAATTCCTTAAGTAATGAAAAATTAAAATATGTGAACTTTGGTGTTATTTTTCTTCATGAACACCAAAGGATTGCTGGAAATATACCCAATATCTTTATGGCAGACCTTCTTAATTACCTATTCAACATCCATTTGCCTTTTTTCCTTGATGATACAACCTAGATTTGTTCAAGGGGTCTATGCTTCCAGATCCAATAGATGACTATTCTAAGTTTAGGCTATAATAAAAATCCTGCTCCCCAATTCCCAGCCTCTCTTATAATTAATGTTTTGGCCAATGAGACTGGGGAAGAAGTCTTGCAAAAGCCTTTGCTTTCAAGATATAAGAGGACTAATACGGCTAGTAACACTCTCATCCTCCCTCTTCATCCTGCTTTGGAGGAAAATATGAATGATATTTGGAGGTGCAGCATAATGTAAGGCAGTAGGTATAAGGAAAAGAGAACATGAATTGCAGAAATCATGGCCTTGACATAGTTAATCAATGCCAGCAGGTGATTACCTATGACTGTCTTTCTAGGTCACAAGGAGAGGCTCAGACACATTAACGGAAACCATATATATATATATTTTTTACTCAAGCATGTGCCTTAAGCATGCTAGATACTACCATAAATAATCTTATTTGTCATTAACAATATTTGAGGGAGGTATTATTGACCCCATTTTACAGATGAGGAAACTGAGGCTTAACTATCTATTTAACAATTACAAAATAAGATGTGACTTACCTGAAGAAATTTTGTTATCAACTCAATTCCTTCAGAGTCTAACCTAGAAACAACAAAAAATAAGTAGTAATTTATCCTCTTTTAGCTGACAGAAACTTTTCAGATAAAACTATTTTCTAAGTGTTTAAATATGCTAAATTTAAGTGCCCTAAAATAGCCACTCTTGTTGCTTTCATATAGACTCAAATCTGCTTTATCCTTAAAAGACTTATCTTGCCATTTGATTATGAACAAACCATAAATAACTAGGCTTCAATTCAAATTTTCAATATTGAAGAACAAATTAATTATTAATATTACTACAGAATTTTTAAAAATCACCATTCTGTCTCAAAACAAAATAATCTCTAATATAAGGAAAGCTTAAGTACTGCATCAATTTTCATTGTGTTCCAGTGAAGGCAAGCATACAAGAGCATCATTTCCTTATTACGTAGATGAAAAGATAGAGACAAGTGACCCCAAACTGTATCACTGGGCTTCAAGATAAACACAGAGACAAGACATTCAACAAATTTTTACAGTCTAGTCTGCTCAGCATTGGGTACTAGAAGATATTAAGTTCAAGTTAAATATGCCACAATAACTTCATAAAACTTCATAAATAAGGGCTACAAAACCAATGATGTGGTCAATAGAGATAATTATACTGATGAAATTAATATAACCCAGAATAGTGAGGGTAGGGATTATTTTAATGGGATAATCTCTTGATTAGAAATCATAGGTTCTATCCTGCACTGCCTTTCACTGGCAAAAGTACAATTATGAATAAAGAAATATTTGCCCCCAAGTGCTCTCAGTGGGTCCTATGGATGCTGTCACCTAGATATTCTCCAGACTCTTCTAATCCTCTGTAGTTTGCCACTCTGGCCATATTCAGATCTCCCTGGGCACAAACAAACCAGGTGCTAAGGTCATGGAGAATCTGCTTCAAAGAAGAACTTCAACCCTCTACAATGAACATTACCAACAGCAAGCAACATATGAATGAAAAAACAGGATTTATGTTACTTGGGGGAGAAAAACACTCAGCACATATTATTATTCTTCCTAAGAAAGTCTAGTTAGAATGATTAGTTGCTAGAGTAACAATAAGAACATCAATTCACATAAATACTTTAAAAATATTTTTGTGTCGGACCGTTTTGCTGTTCCTTCTCTAGCTTGAGAATAAATGGACACAGAGCAAGTGTGCTATGTTGTGAGCAATGTGAATGGCTTTTGATTAAAACAGATGATAGCCTTATTTGGTATGTTGGTGACTGTTTAATTTTTTTAAAGGAAAGATGGAAAATGTAGTCAAAGGGGTTAGTTATTCCATGTTACTTACTGAAAGTATAATACATTCCACAAGTAAAAATGTTCCGACTATAATTTTAATGGGAGTCTTGAACTGATCTGGGGGTAGGTCTCATAAGAAACTTTAACTGAATGGCTGACACAAAGCATATGACATTTTGCTGAGGGGTCAGAAAGTTTATATTCTTCAAATATAAATTATGTCATTAACATCGGCCAAATACTGATGGGTCACCTTGTGTCGCAGTCAAGATTTTATAAGAAAGTCAACACTTTCTTAGGTTTCTGTAAATAAATACAGAACAATTCTGTAGAAAGCAAAATGAAATTTCATCATGGTCTTAATGGTATTGAAAAAGACATTAGTCAATGTCTTTATAGGGGAAAAAAACTACCTTCATAAACTGTAGAATTCTAATACATATATGACTATATTCTACTTCAGCTCAATTTCATTTACATAGTTTGGTGATTCTTGGTCACTGAATTATACAAATAGTATGACACAGGAAGAAAGAAATTTAATTAAATTAGATCCTAAAATACTTAAAAATTGTGTGTATTATATATTTTTCCTGAGTCCTTACTGTGGCTAATGCTTCAAAAGACTGCAAAGAATCATGTAGGTTTTCCCAACTTATGCTTAAAAAAAAAAAAAAAAAAAATACCTGGGTGCATGGTTAATGAGAGGCTGTGGTTTATATTTTGGAAAGTTGTAGTTCTTGAACTCATCATTTGAAGAAACACTTGGCCAAGTTTCCTGAGATGGAGTTCCTGAATTTAAAAAAATAAATTCATATATATATTTATAACATATATGACAACTTATAAATTATATATATATATGTATATATGCATTATATATATATGAACAGGCAGAACTAAGAAACTGTCTTAGAAAACAATTTATATTTACTAGATGATTTAACTATTTCAACTGAAATAGAAATAATAGAAATAGTTAAAATATATGGATCTTTTATTGGACTGAACAATAATGTCATAAAAATGATGATGCCTGGCCCCTTTTCTATCCAGTTGACACTACCTAAGCTAGAAATATTCCTTGATGATATGCTGAAAGACAGTTTTCAATAATAATTTTGTTCTTCCATAAAATCTTTATTACAAAGGTAAAATTCAGTAAATGAAGTTAACATAGAAAAATCTATTTTTATAATAACTGTGTCAACTATAATTCGTGTAAATAACAGCTGTTTATGTTAGTATCACAGCATCAAATTTTTAAATTTATTTTTTAGAGATATAGTCTTATCTAGCTAGTCAAATGTATTTGCAAAATCACTGGGAAAGCTTTCTTCTGTTACCTAGCAGTCGGAAAATTAAGTGCAGTTCATCTTCCACAGTTGATCCTGGAAATAGTGGTCTTCCAGAAGCCATTTCAAAGAAAATGCAACCAACACCCCTTTAAAATATACCATGAAAAAAAAAGAAAGCAATCCATTTACATATTATGAAGCACAAGAATCTTTTCCTTAACATTGCTTCTCTGGAGAATTTTGTATTAGCCTGCTAGAAAACCTGCAGAGATTTTTTTAGATCCAACTAATTTGTTAACATTTACCCAATTTGTCTAAACTTCCATACTGCTATATTCATTTTTCCCACTTAAAACATCCAGCTCTCCTACGCATGATCCTTGAAGAATAACACTAATGATAACTAATAGTGGTTGAATGCTTACTTTGTGTTAGAAACTGTTTTTCAAGTACATGAATTATCTCACTGAATCCTTACATCAGCCATAGTGTGTACCGTGAACTGAAAGGGGCAAGACAGGAAGGAGGAAAGCCAACTAAAGAGACTGTAATGGTAATACAGGAGATGACAGAGGCCTGAGGTAAGGTAGTGGTTAGCAAGGATTGAGAGAAGCAAATGATTCAAGACATTTTGATGCAGGAAGCAGAGGTGGAAAATGTAGGTGCAGGGTGGGGTGTACGTAAGAGGAGGAGGAGAAACGGATGGAGGCTCAGTGAATAGATGCTATAATCTAGGAACTGTGTGAATACACCTAAGTTTAAGACATTTCTTCCATTAAGGGCCTCACAATCTAGCAACTGTCCATAAAATTTAGTTTTACATAGTAAAATGATACAGTTTAAGGAAAACAGTATGGAGGTTCCTCAAAAAAACTAAAAATAGAAATACTATATGATCCAGCAATCCCTTTACTGGGTATATACCCAGAAGAAAGGGAATCAGTGTGTCAAAGAGATATCTACACTCCAATGTTTATTGCAACATTATTCACAATAGCCAAGATATGGTATCAATCTGAGCATCCATCAATAATGAATGGGTAAAGAAAATGTGGTATATACACACAATGGAGTAATATTCACCCATTAAAAAAAAAAAAAGCAATGAAATCCTGTCATTTGCAGCAACATGGATGAATTCAAAAGACATTATGTTAAGTGAAATAAGCCAGGCACAGAAAGACAAATATTGCACATTCTCACTCATATACAGGAGCTAAAAAAATTGATCTCTTAGAAGCAGAGAGTAAAATAGTGGTTACCAAAGACTGGGAAGGGTGGGGGTGGGGTATCAGGGGGGATTGGGAGAGGTTGGTTAATGGGTATGAAAAGACAGTTAGATAGGAGGAATAAGTTCTAGTATTCGATAGCACAGTTGGGTGATTATAATTAACAATAATTTCTTGTATATTCCAAAATACCTAGAAAAGAAGATTTGGAATGTTCCCAACACAAAGAAATGATCACTGAGGTGATGGATATCCCAATTACCCTCATTTAATCATTACAAACATTGCATACATGTATTAAAATATCACATGTACTTCATAAATATGTACAGTTATTATGTATCAATTTAAGTTAATTAATTTTTAAAAATTAAAAATGTAATTACTATATGATCCGGCAATTCCACTCCTAGGTATATACCCAAAAGAACTGAAAGCAGGGTCTTGAAGAGATATTTGCACACCCATGTTCATAGCAGCATTATTTATAATAGCCAAAAGATGGAAGAATGGATAAACAAATTACAGCATAAGTATAAATGAAGTATTAATTCAGCCTTAAAATGGAAGGAGATTCTGACACATACTACAATGGCTGAACCTTGAAGACATTATGCTAAGTGAAATAAGCCAGTCACAAAAGGACAAATACTGTATGATCCACTCCAATGAGTTAGAGTAGTCAAATTCATAGAGACAAAGTAGAACAGTGGTTGCTAGTGACTGAGGATGGCAGGGCAATAGGGAGTTGTTTAATGGGTATAGTTTCAGTTTTGCAAGATGAAAAATGTTCTGGAGATGGGTGATGGTGATGGTTGCACAATAATGTGCATAAATGAATAAATGTACACTTAAAATTGGTTACAATGGTAAATTTTATGTTATGTATATTTTACCATAATTTAAAAAATGAATTAAAAAAATGTTATACAAAACAAGATTTTACATAATTATTCAAGACAACAATAAAACCACAGTTCAGAAGAAGAAACTACTACCAGAGGATAGAGTGTATGCAGGAAAGGATTTATAAAAAGCTGTGTTTCGAAGGTTACTAGGCACAGGCCCTGGTTAGAGGAGAAGAGTGGGCATTCCAGATGCATGGACTGCTGTGAACACCAAGAGCAAAGGTAGGAAAACCCAGGTAACTTTTGAGTTGTAGTGAGTAGGCCATTTGGCTAAAAGGGAACATCCATGTTGAGAAATAGTCTGAAATAAGATGGAAAAGGTAGTTTAGAGATATCTTATGGAAATGTTTAAGTGTCAGATTGAGGAATTGTATCTTATTCTAGAGGAAGAATGAGGTGGCCATAAAGGTGTTTGAGTAGAGGAATGCCATGATTGAAGTGGTATGTAAGAAAGATGGCTACCATATTATTTTTATACCAACTTAAAGTGGGTAGATTTTGGCGAATATTAAATGATGATAAAATAGTTTTGTTTTAAATTACTATATATCACATACTCTTCTGAGTGCTTTATATGTATTAGTTCATTTAGTCTGAACATTGTCTACAGAACTTTAAAGTAGTTCTTGTCACTATTCCCATTTCCTAAAATGAGGAAACTGAGGCACAGGCCAATAATGTGAATAAGGTTATTAAAAAGTTATAAATGGTAGAATTGGTATTTAAACCTAGGTAATCTTATTTCCATGCCAAAACTCTTTCTTAATCACTGCTTATATTGTGGCTCTTTAAAATAATACCCCCTTAAAAGTCAAATACCTATCAGTATGTCCTGTGTTAACAGCTAAATTCTTTCAAAATTATTAATGCCAATAACATCTCTATATATTTACCACATGTCAATCTGTGTTGAGTACTCTGAAGAACCAAGAAGCACATCAGGTGGCCGGTACCACAGTGTGACAACTTCATTTGAGTAGGTCTTTGTGGGAACTGACTTGGCTCTGGCTAGTCCTTCATAGGGAAAAGAAAACAAAGAATCAGAAAATAGCTACAATGGATTTCTCAGCCCCTGTCCTCACCATGACCCCATTCAAAGGGATGCCTGAGATGGCTACTTGTGTGTTTCTTGATGCTGTGGTCTTGGGTCAGCAAATTCTTATGTAATTAAACTAAATAATAAGAAACCCATAATCAGAAACTATGCTTACTTTTATGCATGTGAATGCATCTGGTACAGTGTCTGGGTTCATCTAAAATTTTCCTTCTATCCACGAATCATGATGCCAAAACTATTCCCTAGCTCAAACTAAATTAATCCAGAATAGGCCAATGACACCGAGATACACAGTTTTACTATTTACATCTATAAGCTTTTGCTCCCCTTTAACCTGATTCTAACTTTCATTTGCTACACCATTTTTAAAATCAAAAACCCTGAAAATATTGGTCCTGTTGAGTTTTACTGACAACTTCCTTGCAGAAATGTATTTGGTGAAACTTTCCTAGGAATAAATTACAATGCTGTTCTGCACTCTCTTCTTAGGTTTCAGGTTACATGGATAATTTTAACCTCATTGCCTTTGGATATTATTAATTGCTGCAAATAATGTAAAATATTTGCCATTACTGTGTCAATTCAATATGGACTCCTCTGATTATCCAGAAATAAAGGCTAGAGAGTTCACAACTTTATCTCTTGAGTCTCTAGCATGAGAGAGTTGCTATTATTACCTTTAAGCCTCTAAATTCTGATCACCTGAAGAAGCAACTTTAAAAATACATCTGAGTAAATATTAATTTATTTTACCATACATTTTATTTCAAGTAATAAGGAAGAATTTTTAGGATGAAATTGCTAATGTATAACTGATTAAAATACTTAATAAAAAAATGCCATAACAGGATAATTCAATACTTTATTAAATTGAATTAAAGTCACATTAATGATACCAGAAAATTAAATAATTAGGCAGCACTCACACTATTTTAATTTAGTATAATGGTTATAGGCTGCAATTGGAACAATGTTGACATTATTTTATTTAATTACAAGTTTTACTCTAGCATCTCAACTTGGTGAAATAAGTCTTAACAAATTATTTTCCTACCAATTTTGGTAATTAGCAAGATGGGGGCAGCTTTCTGATCTCTCTTCAGAAGAATGGGTTATATAAAGGGAAAGGAAAGGGCTGAATATGTGCTTATCCTATAACTTATATCATATTGAGGCAAATTCCCAATTATGGTTTCTTCAGTACCTTACTCTCCCGCTCCTGAGGATTTTGAACTAGGGGACTTGTCCAAACAGACTCCTGGTTCACAATTAGAATTCCAGTTGGCATGAAATAAAATAAAAAATAATCTCTCCCTAACCAAATTAATTAAATGTGATATGGCATTATTATACAAACCATTTTCTATCATTCATAAAAATGTCTATATTCATAGTTCCTAGACCTCTGAATTTCACTGATCACAAAAAAAGGGTAGAATTTTCAAAGGAATCAAGAATAACTCACAGTATACATACACAAAGTTACACGACCCTCCCTTACTTGAAGCCACAAGTATATTTACTACGCAACCAATAAAATAAATAACTAAAGCAACAGAGATAAAGGTGATTAGTTGATTGTACTATTTCATGGAGTAATCAGAATTTCTTGTTGGCCTGTGGGATGATAAAATTTGCTTGGCTTGTTTTGTAGAGGTGAGAAGCAAAATTTAAAGCACTTGGAGTATTCCCTGATTAATGTAGATTTTTGATGGTCCTTGACATTCCTTTTACATTTCTAATATCCAAGTAGGGTTTCTCTGTCACTGCCATTCATTTGAAATTAAGGACTAAAGAGCAGAAAATGCAGCTTGGTGGGGGCAGGGGAAGTGATGGAGGAGAGCAAGAGAGGGATGGGGGAGGGAGAGAGAGAAAAATAGAAATGGACAGAGAAAATAACAACTGTAAGGAAAATAATATAAACTATGCCCAATAAGAGACTATAGAATCTATATAAGTATATGCAAATAACTTGTAATTTCTTACTCAAACACATGGAGCCCACTGATTTCCTTTTTAAGGAAGGAAATACAAATAGTAACTTACCTTTCAAACAAATGGCAAAGCATTAAATGAGCAAAAGTACAGGAATAGCCAGGACAAATTCACCATTTAATATCAGTGAATTTTTAATCTGTTACTAACAGAGTAATACTTGAAACACTCATATTTATCAAATTTAATGAAATATTCCAAAAGCAAAACTACCATAATCGGGCCGGCCCAGTGGCGCACTCGGTAGAGTACGGCGCTTGGGAGCGCAGCGGCGCTCCCGCCGAGGGTTCGGATCCCATATAGAGACCGGTCCGCTCACTGGTTGAGCGCAGTGCAGGCGCGACACCGAGGGTTGCGATCCCGTTGCCGGTCACGAAAAAAGACAAAAAGGAAAAAAAAAAAACTACCATAATCATTTGTGAAAAATTATAAATGCTAATTATAGTAAACTGTGTGGACACTGGGGGTGGGGGTGGGGTAGGGACCGCGGTGTTGACCGGTATGGAGCTCTGAACCTGTGACTTTGGTGTTACCAGCACCACACTCGTCCAAGTGAGGTAACTGGCCAGCCCTGCATAGTATTTTTAAAACTAAGTTTTATTAGAGTATTCAAACTCTCAGAATGTGGAACACAAAAAATCGAAAGCTACTCTACAAGTCCCTTCGATATACAAAACAGTTTACTTCCTAGAAGTAAAAAGAGCATATAATTTTATTTTACTTTCAAGTCCCTTAAAATCGGATTACCTAAAGAGATACAGATAGCTACCTAACAATTAAATTATTAAGCATATAATAAATATAGAGTCATGGTGGTAGGCATATTAAGGGAACCCCTTTCTCTGGTGGCTTCTCAACTCTTTGTTCTCGGGACCTATTTGATACTCTTAAAAATTATTGAGCAGTCACAGAGCTTTTATTTTAATTAGATTTTATTTATTAATACTTCTATAGTAGAAATTCAAATGTAAAAATTTAAAGTATTTACTTATTAAAAACACCACTCATGTGGGCATAAATAACATTTTTATGAGAAATATTCTTTCCAAAACAAAACAAAAATTAGTAAGAATGGCCTTGTTTTACATTTTTTTAAATCTCTTTAAAGTCTATTTTAAGAGAAGACTATCTGTTTTAATAGCAGATAAGGATTCCGCATCTGCTTTTGCATTCAGTCGGCTGTGATATGTTGCTTTGATACATATCACACTATATATAACACAACATATCAAAAATACATATCACAAGATATATACATATATGAAGAGAATCAGATCCCAGACAGGTATGAAGTTGGAAAGAGGAGGAGCACTTTAATAGCCTTTTTGATAATTGTGGATAGTCTCCTCTTTTGCTACATCAGAAAGTAAGCTGTTTCTTAAAGGTTGGTTGGTAACTAAAATTATATCAATGAATTTCTCATACTTTTGTTACATTAAAATTCACTGGCCTGTCTTGCACTTTAAATGGATCTTTTACCCTGCATAATAATGTAATACCATGCATTGGTCACCTGGAAAATATTGGCTCCCTGAGTTATACATTCCAAATGTTTATACATTTCTTCAGTATATCAAAAAATCCTATTTGTTAATATCACTACCAATCTCATCAGTAGTCTCTAACTGTTGGTAAGCTATCAAGCTCAAAGTAGCAGATCCAAATTTCCAAAATCTAATTTTTGCTCAAAAACTTGAATTTTACTATTGGCAAGAAATATATTCAGTTGTTTTCCTTAAAATGTTAGGCTTACTTCATTTTTAAGACAACAAACTTCTCACAAATATCTAAGTCTGAATAACCACAGTTTGTCAGATCATTTTTTTCAAGTAAAAACGGTATTCCTTCACAAAAAGGGCTAGTTGAGCTTGCACTCAAATTATCACATGAGCACTTTTCCTTGAGATAACTGTAGTATTTCTGTATGCAGCAAACATGTTTTATCTATACTTCCCATTCTGTCATACAAAATTCTAAAAAGACATGTACTCAAGGATGGACATTTAATAAAATAAAATTCACTGCTTAATCAAACACTTTAAGTGTAACTGACACTTTTTCCCCTATAAATGTGTAATGGCAAAGAATACAATGATATACTTTGGTGCCAATTCCCTGATTTATACTAAGGAACCAGCAGGTTTACCTCTTATTGCTTTTGAATTATCAGTGCGAATATTAACACAGTGAAAAGGGCAAGTAACATTTAATATAATTTTGTAATATATTTTAACTTTGGGACCCCCTAAAGAGGTCTCAGGAGCCCTTGGGGGTCTATAGACCATACCTGAGAATCCATGTCTTTTAGTATTGGCTGCTAATATAATAACCTACATAAATTACCCACCAAAGTTCTGTCAAATATCTTATTCTGTGGGCTATGGAGAAAATTTCCAAACCCATGCGAAAGCAATGACACATTAGGACAATGGTTGTTCTTTTAAATTTAACCACCTGGAAGTATTCATAAATATCTCATACATTCCATACCAAAATCTGCTAGCTTTAATTCTCCTTTTTCATTAATGAGCAGGTTCTGTGGTTTCAAGTCTCGATGCAACACCTTTCTTCTGTGGCAATATGCCAATCCACGTAGAATTTGGTATAGAAACAGCTACAAAAAAAAATAAATAAAAATTAGTCTTACAGATAGTGACTTTGTTACAGCATAAATTATGGCAAGCATAAAAGCAAATGGCCTAGAATAGTAAAAGAAAAAAAAAGTAATCAATCCCATCCTTAAGTACAATGCCTTTTCTTTATACAGTTGTTTTCTGAATCTTACAACTTATTCTGTTTGAAGCAACTACCTATCTTTTTAATCTGACAGTATCTATGAAAATAAATATTGTAAATAAAACGAAACCTCATCTTAGCAGTAACAGTTCATCTCGGGCAGTGTCTTTAAGGGATTGGAGTTGTTGGTTTCATAAAAAGTCTGAGGTATCAAAGAGAATAGTGCTACATAGCTCTGGCAAATTATCTGCCATAAAAATAACCTAAACCAGCTTCTATCACCCACCTCCTGGGTACTTTACTTTCAGCAGCACCTACTCGGACTTCAAAATCTGCTGTGATTCACAGTGATCTCAGTGAGTCTTTGAAAAAAGCAATTCCTATAAGGCTAATGGTAGAATTCTTGTCGTGAATTTTGGTAGAAAGAGGGATGTGGAACACAGAAGGTTTTTGATTCTTTGGCTTTAGTAAAAAAGAACCTCAAATAACAGAGGATTCAAGAGTTTACCCTCAGTTCATTTGTAGGTGAAAAACAGCATCAGAACATTGAGAACAAGCCCAAACAGCAGGTGACAGATAGGCCTGAATGAATTCTAAGTAGCAGTCTCCAGACTCTACATAATTATGTATTTTTAAAACTCTAAAATTATTATTTCAATATATTCCTATTACATTTTATGTTTGAAAAATATAAAGGCAATTTAAATAAATAAATAGTAAAATGTTGTCCAATTTAAGCTAGCAATATAAACCTGGCTTGAAAGATAAACTTTTCAAACCTTTGTTAAATTGTGATAATCAAGGACCTTATTTTCTTTCCAAATTATTGCTAATATAAAAGCAGGAAGAACAAAATAAAAGCTACAAACAGAAAGACATACAAATGACATTCATAACACTTCGCAAAATAAAATGTAAAATATGACAAAAACAATCCTCATAGGATGTACATGGAAATACATTTAAGGCCCTATTCTAAAATTCTTAGCAATGTGTTATCCATATGTTCTGAGCTGTCTTTTAGTAACAGAAACTGGCTCTCCTTCATATCCACCAAACTTACTATTTTTTTCTTAAAAAAAAAAAGTAAGCTTCAAGTTACTATCTACAGAATTAGATATGTCTCAAACACAGCAGGGACAACCTATTTCCAGAACAGACTGTCATAAATTGTTGACTAAGTTTGAACAAATAAATCTTTGCTAAATTTGGAATATACTACTCAGATCAAAGAAATCTACTGTAAGATCACAACTATGTCAAATGCTTTCCCTCAATTAATAAGTTTTGAGTTTCATCTGGTATTGATTATTAATTATAGCAAACTTTTCTAGCACTACTTAAATCTTTAGATATACTAAGAAAACACAACAATTACCTTACTCTTGCTTCTGACAGTGTAAATTGGTATTTCCAGTACAATGTTCACAATACCTTCATGTTCCTAGCCTTATTCATTAGATTAGTACCCTGAAAAGTTGTTGTTATAAGCCATTTAAAGGAGGCCTTTCGCAGAATACACCATCATTTGTATTTATTTTAAACGTGTTTTATTTTTTTTAAAGGAGAATATATTTGCAAGCATATTCTATATCTAGGAGAATCAGTTGTAATGTGGAATGAAATGTCAAAAGTAATTTTTAAAAGAGTTTTAAAATGATGCATATCTACAAAAATTTCTGATCCTAAGAAAGCTGTAGTGTAGTAAACAGAAGTTCTGAATAAATATCTTCAGAGGACAATAACCTAATTAAATGGTAAATAGAAAATTCTGAGGAATAGTTATAAGGCTGGTATACTTCATTATGGAATGTAGTTCATTCATGCTTTAAACAAAATTTAAGATTATACACTAAAACATACCTTTACATTGTGCATACTCATGATGTTTCCACAGTCATCCATGTACTGTTTTAGGTCTTTATCCTGAAAAAAAAAAACATAGCACTTTACTATGCGATACATAGTTTTCAGAATGCGTGGCTGTTTCACTTAATGGTTTTTAATTTTTAAAAATAAGTTATTTTTCAAGGAAAGATATTGGATGTATTACACAAATAATTTAATTGAATACCAATAATTAAACAATAATGTTCTGGGGGCTGTTAAAAAGTCCAATTTGCCATGTTTTATTATTAAAGCAAAATTTATGAAATGCTTACCAAATACTCAAAGACCAGAGTCAAAGATTTATCTGTGTGAACGATGTCATGTAAGGTTACTATATTTGCATGTTTTAGATCCTTCAACAGTGAAACTGCAAAAGAAAAGAAAATCAATTATTTAGTTTGTGGTAGCTGTCTTTATAAAAACCAGAAGTTTAACATATGAACTGACTGAATTTAAGATTTTCCTTAAGTTTAAAATAATTCACCAAAGGCAGTAGAAATTTTAATTCAACTTTTTCTTTTATGGTTCTGGGTTTGATATTATACTATTTATAATTGTCCCCAATATTACAATACTCTCCATATCATCTTCTGTTTTTTTCTTAAATGTTAACTTTTCAAGACTTTGGAGATTAATTTAAATGTAAAGTGCAAAGTACCTTTTTTTCCTCCACATTTCTAATCAGTTGCTTTAAATCATTTTCTAAATAATCCATCTTTATTAAGTGGTATCATGATATAAATATTTTACATGCTGTTTAATTTATTTTCATGCTTATTTCTTATGTTTATGTAACTTATGCAGCTAACAGTTACCATGTTCGCCATGTACGATATGTAACATTTCCCTCTGTCAAATATTTGTCCATTACAGTGATTTTTAATGACTTCATAGTATGCAATAATATAATTAATTCTTTTCTGTTGAATATTTTGGTTTTAGAAACTAACTTTTTAAAGGTCTAATTGTATCTTCCAGTCACCTATTATTTCTATATTGGAGCTCTTTTTACTTATAAAAACATAAACTATTATTATGCAGGTTTGGTTTTAAAATGTTCAGTTGTAAATATTATACCTTCTCTTATAGCTGTGCAGGGTGCACCTTCTTCATGTTCCAATCGGATCTCTTTTAATGCCACCAAATTTTCTGTCAATTTACTTCTTCCTTTATATACTGTTGCATACGTACCCTATAAAATACATTTTTGAAGGATATATCAAAATATCATGAGAGTCTAATACCATCTATACAATAAATGGCCCTAACTCAATTTCTAACTTCTAATTTCTAAGCATATGTTAAATTCCATTTTGCAAAAAAACTCCACAATAATCAGTCTTGATTTTTCTTACAGTAAAGAGGACTTTCAGTTCCATATGCACAGCATCCGTACTATTATAATACTATAGAGTACCTCAAAAATATAAAAGCATAGGGAGACTATTTGATTTACTTTCGTACTTTATTTCAGATTAACAATTGGATCAATAGCTTTAAAAATTAAAGGTGCTTTACCTGCAGTGATGTGTGGAAACTGATGGACACTAACTGGGCATATTAATTAAAAACTGAAAACATAATTAACATATTGTTAAATTATAAAAATTTTACCAATGTCTCCAGACTTTTCAAAATCTTTGTACGTAAACTCTCCTTTAAAACACATAAATATTCTATAGATCTCTTCTATCATTGCCAGGACAGCCCTCCAACTCCCTTAAGGCTTCCCTATTAACTATTATTTTCTTTGCTTGCCCTTTGTTACTCTGGGGGGTAAGCACTTTCTAAATTAGTAGCACTAGTAGCAAGCTCAGAAAAACCAAGGTCTTAAGAATTTCCTTGACCTTCGATGAAATGTGTTTTTATCTTTAAAGGCAATATTTTTTTTTTCACAGATTTGAACTCATAAACCTGACAGCACAGACAGTAGACTGCCAGGAGGCTAACTAATGAACAAATGCCTATTTTGTTTCTTACCTCTCCAAGTTTTTCCAACTTGATGTAGGTTTCCATTTTCCCAAACCCAATTTCTGACTGAAAGGAAACAATTATAAATTTAGTATTTATTTTAAAAATTTTAATCCATCTCTTTCTCAACTTCTGAAACTCTCCCACCCTAAAGAGTGTCTAAGAATTGAAAAATGTGACTAAAATCAAATTATTGAACATCTGTCACACTTTATACCTGAAGTTGGAACATTCAAAGATTCAAAAACATCAAAGTTCACAATTAAAATTGTCAGCCCATCTTTTATATAAATTGGTTAACTTTCTGCTATAAAAACATTTTATTTGAAGACCCTGAAATTTTAAGATGCACAGGCATTTTACAATACTAAAGAATCTTATAAAGGATAACTACTTGATTTTCTTTTTAACAAAACTAAAATAAATAATTTTCCTATATTTTTTCCTTCACCAATATTTGAATTCTGTAGGGAGACCTGTAAACAACAAAATACTATATGTTTCAAGTTTTCCTATCAAAATATAATTAAAAAGACAACTGAAAATCACACTCTACTATGAATGAGAAATGGCAAACACAGAAGCAGCAATATTAAGTTTAATTCTGGCCACAAAAAAATGCTTTAAAAGTGAGTTCTCAAAACCCTTGCTTTTATTTATTTTTATTTTTATTTTTTTTCCCTTTTTGTCTTTTTTCGTGTCCGGCAACGGATTGCAACCCTCAGTGTCGCGCCCGCACCAGACCGGGACCGGCAACGGGATAGCAAACCTCGGTGCTGCGCCCACCCCTCGCTCAGCCAGTGAGCGGGAACCGGTCTGTATGTGGGATCCGAACCCTCAGCAGGAGCGCTGCCGTGCTTTGCAACCCTCAGTGTCGCGCCCGCACCAGACCGGGACCGGCAACGGGATAGCAAACCTCGGTGCTGCGCCCACCCCTCGCTCAGCCAGTGAGCGGGAACCGGTCTGTATGTGGGATCCGAACCCTCGGCGGGAGCGCCGCCGTGCTCCCAAGCGGCGCACTGTAGCAGTGCGCCACCAGGCCGGCCCAAAACCCTTGCTTTTAAACCTTGAACTTGCTTGCCTATTTGGAGGAGTCAATAAATAGCATAGATATAATGCACCCAAATATGTAATGGAAACCCAACACACTATTTAAAAATGAAAAAGAAACAAAACTAAAAACCTCAACACAAGAAATTTAGGAAAAAAGAAAAAATTTAGATAGATGGAAAGTTAGGAACTGAGAGAGCAGAAATAGAAAAAAAAAAAAAAAAAAAGAAGAAGAGAATAAGAATTTTCTTGAAATTACTTTTTAGTACACCTTTGTAGATAGTGAAAAAGGCAATAATAATCTAAAGAAAGATTTGCTTCTTGCCTAGAATGGTACTAATGCCCTTAAATAAAAAGCCAGCAAAAGGGAATAATATTCTTTTATATATAACCTTAGTTCTCAAAGGTGTATAAATTAGGCTGGATCATGAAATACTGTGTTTTAGTCAAACTCTAGAGGTCCCAATATGCAATTTTCAGAAGCTGTCGAATAAAATAAAAATGATCCCTGACAATTAGAGTTGGTATCACTCACCACTTTGAACGACAGGCTAAACTGTCAAAAGTTAAATAGCCAAAAGTAGCAGAGGCCCCTCAGAGGAACTGTTTTCCTTTTGTTACAATGATATATATCATGTAAAAGGCCATGTGAAAAACTGCATGTCCAATAGCACTTAATTAAACTTTGGTAACTAATTAAAACTTTTGTCAAAGGTGGTATTATTGAACGACTGAAAAATTGCTTCTTTTTGTACTCTTTGTAACTTTTTTTCTATATATGATGCTTTTCATAATATTAAATTGAAAAAATGAAGTTTTAGAACCATCACATACCATCCACCCACGTATCGTTTTATATATGACTTAGTATTTAGCCCATGCTTTCTACAATCAATAACTATGCAGAACAATGAAGTAAAACCATAACAGACAACACTTTTCCAAATACAAGCAAAGTTTTAAATTTCAGTATGGAAAATGTGGCATACAGCCACAAGACACCCCGATTCTGAATGTTCTTTTGGTTTATATGTTTTGTACAGACCATTTACATATGATCTTAAGTAACTTACTTCAAAAAGAGGCTAATTGCCAAGGGCACAGAAACTATGATAGAATGTCTCTGTTTTCTTATATCTATTTCTAGAATTCAGGTGCTTAAATTCACAAATATGGAACTATTACACTTTTGCCATGAATTTTAAGTCTTATGTCATCGTTTAGGAAGGAAAAAACACTACATTGAGAATAAATGAAAACCAGTATGAACAAAACAATGATCATCACTGAAAAAACGTTAAAAAATATCATCATCTATAACAATGAGACACACATGAGAAAATTATGACTGTAAGATAGGAATTTTTTCTTTTAAGAAGAAGGAAAATTTTCTTATTCATCCTTTTATCTGAAATGAATGAATACTAGTATGCCCTTAAAACAGAAAATACCCTTTGGTCCAATAGTGATATGACAGAAATGTTGAGGTCGGCTTTAAAGATTATGTTTAAGTGGACTACAAATCAAAGACTGTAAAGACAAAAATGTTTTAGAGATTACTATATCATACAGAGCATATAAGGAATAAAACTATAATGGATGCATCCAAAGTTTAACATTACAAAGAGTCACACTTTAGAGAATGAAATTTAGTGACATTAGAATATGCTAAAGGCTATTTTTTAAAAAAGAAAGTAAATATTGTACTATAATTATTAAGATAAATTTATATTTGAATAATTGGTCTATAAAACAAAAAGTACTACTATATTACAACCTTGCAGGCATGCAGAAATTCATACAAAAGGCACAGTTATACTAATGAAGGGTCTGTCAGATCCTAATTTAGAGAGTTAAAGCATACCCACCCCACCCCCCATTTTAATAATTTCCAACCTTAAGGACTTAATGATTACATCCAAATGGTACTTAACTGAATCTTGAAATGGAATTTTTAGAAAATTTTGCTTGCATTTTTATCTGCTGAACATGACAAGATTAACAATAGATATAATGACTAGCTTGTTGACACGCTCTCCTACAGAAATTATTCAGAGGACAGAGGACAAAGCTCATTTATTCAACATTTACCAAGCACAATGCTAGGTGCTGGTGATACAGTGAAGAAGACAGATATAATTCTTGCTTGCAAGAGCTCACAATCTAGACTGAGTTCTACCTAAGGTTATTTTAGAATATTTAAAAGTTTCACAAAAACAGAAATAATAGTGAAAGAAATGAAATAATAAGATTTATATTTTAATATAAACCCCCCCTTAATTCTACTTTCCATATAAATGAAGATTTTTTCTGATATTTCATTGTTCCAAGAAAATACCTTACTTTCTGGCAGCCTCAAGCAAATTCCTGTTCAGATGGATATTACAGCATAAGCACATGAAAATTTAAAAAAAAAAAAAATATATATATATATAGAATAAATTCTAACTTATAGTAAGATACTATTATGATACTACCTATATCCTGTAAATAATATACCAAATGTAAATTGTGTGTGGACTCTGAACCTCATTTTCCATACCCCATAATATATTTATTATTTTTGAGAGACATCAGGACTTGATACCCTATTTTTTCATCTACTCTCAAAAATAAGAAAAGAACTACATATGATCTTTATTGGTAAAGACAGGAATGAGGAATCTAAACACTTATTGATTAGGAAGGAGTATGCTTTTAAAATGTAGATAGCCTATAATTTAATAAATTGAGACAAATTTGCATATGTAGACTTTTATTCTACTGAAGTTGCATTTAATAGTCTCACAAAACTTCTCCTGAGTATGACATCACTGTAAGTTCAACAAAGCTCTGATGAATCCAGACTATCTGCGTATAGGCTCTCCCACTAGTCTAATATTTAACAAAACATGTTAAGAGTCAGAATACTTCATTTCTTATCAACCATAAGAGAATATTAAAGGGTACCAATATCTTTAACATGAGATTTGATGACTAAATGTAATGTGGTGTCCTGGATGGGCTCTTTGGACAGAAAAAAGACATTAGTGAAAAACTAGTGAAATATGAATAGTATGGAGTTCACTTAATAGTATTATACCAATGTTGGTTCCTTAGTTGTGACAAATGTATTAAAGTAATATAAAATGTTAATAATAGGGGTAACTGGGTATGTGGTATTTGAGAACTCTTTATATATCATCTTTGTAATTTTTCTAGAAATCTAAAAGTAAAGTTAAAGTTTATTTAAATAAAAAGTCAATGGGAAGGACTAAGTTAAGAAAAGGAGATCAAATATACTTGAGTGTACAGAGATAACAGATATTCTAAGCATCCTAAAAAGATGGGATAGGAAGAGAGTTGTCCAACTCCACAATACTAAAAGAAGTAAAGCATAAAATGAGTACAGGTGTGGGCAGATTTGCATGCTTGTCATTCAGAAAATCAGGGAGTTTCTGGTTAATGGCTTCTCTCTTCTTTAGAAGGAGAGATTATGTCCTTAGAGTGATAGAGCAACAGTTAATCAGAGAATGATAGTGCTATACAGCCAGGCAATACTGAGGGTCCATTCAGGTTGATGATTATAAATTTTTAGTAGAACCAATCGGCCCTACTGTATGACCTTCTCCAGAATTCAAATACGAATTCTGCGACTTGTTTCTTAATTCCTACCCAACCAAAGGTTTTATACTATTTTTACTACTCTACCTATTATACTGCTATTAGAAAATATGGAAACAACATACTGAAATTTTTATACTTTTAGAAAAACAAGGCTAATATTTTTCATTTTACTTTGAAAAAAACATTTTGTTTTTTAGAAAAAGAGTATATTACCCATGAAAATATGAACCCTAATAGACGTGAAGAATATTTTTCTTTTCTACCTCTTTCTAACCATTCTTAACCTTCATCCTTCTCCTTCATACATAAACTTAGGGTTCAGATTTCTATATTGAACCCCCTTGAAAAACATTTTACTTTTTAGGTATATAAAGAATACATCATCTATGGAAACATGAATTCTGTTACATGTGGTAAATTATTTTCTTTTTCCCACCCCCTTTCCATTTATTCCCAACCTTCACATGCTGTGCACTCCTCTCCTTCAAATATAAACCTAGGGTACAGAATTTCATTTTGAAGAATAATTTTCTAATATATTTCAAAAGAAAATGTGTTTTAGTAAAGCAGATAAAAAAAGAAAGGAATGCATCAATAGAAATCAAAACACAACTGGCATGATTAATCTGAAATCTATAAGCTATTTCAGAAGTAAAAAACAAGAGAGGTGAGTAGGAACACTCAACCATAATAAAAACTGATACTTAACATTCATTAGAGGGCACTGTTTTACTTAAATTTCATGTAGACTGCAAAAGACAGCTCTTAAATAATAGCTTTAAGAATTACATGGTGACTAAATCATACTTTCAGTCTCAACTGGAACACATACAAGGGGTCTTCAAAAAGTTCACGGAAAGATTCGTATTATTTTTTAATTCCATTTTTCCACAAACTTGGAAGTACCTTTGTATAACTCCACGATTTATCCTAAGTTCAATCTTTTTTTTTTGGTGGCTGGCCAGTAACTGGGATCAAACCTTGGGCCTTGGTTTTATCAGCACCACACTCTAATCAACTGAGCTAACTAGCCAGCCCCCTAAGTACAATCTTTTGATAAAAATTGACAGCCAAAGAAAACTTTTGACCGACAATCAAATGAAAATATTATTCCAATAAAAACGTCTTAAGCAATGATGCAAAATTATGATCACAAACTACACTCAAATCAAGTTAGTGTCACACTTTTACCACCTGAATATTTATGAATGTCAAATAACAATATGCTCACAGTATATACAGCATAAAGTGATTTTATTCTTTAAAATATCTAACCAAAACAGAAGTTTCTAGTGGATAAAAAAATTCCATAATATTCAAAAAGAAGATATACTAACTGCTAGCAATCCAGGACACAAAGTCCAACTGGGTACCATGTTTATCTCTGCATGGGCCATAAGATCTGTGTTCTATTTTATATTTTCATATGACTGCCACAACATCCCTAATTTTATATAAATTCCTAATTCATCTCTCTGCCTCTAGTCTTTCTCTCCTACTAATTCATTGTTTTACAATTTTCCTAAAGCTATTGTTACGAAATTAACATGTAATCATGTCAGCCCCTGTTTAAATAAATACCTTTGAGGTCCTCCCATTACAGAGGATGAAGTACAGACACGTTGGCCCAACATCTAAGGCTTTTTACAATCTGGATCCATCCTACCCTTTCAAACTCTATTTTTTATATCATTCTATATTTACCCTTCATGTCAGTTATAATTTCCCCCAACATAATACATACATTCATGCCTCTGGGTTTTAGTACATGAAGTTTCCTCTGCTTAGAAGACTCTTCATTCACAGACCATTTTCAATGTGAGGAATTCCTCTCCATCCTTCTAGGGCCAGATCAAGTGCTACCTCCTTTGTAAGCTTGTGATTTGCCAAGAAATTTTACTACTGCCTCTTTTATTGTCCCATGGCACTTTATATGTATCTCTACTACAGGACTACAGTCATCCAAAAGAGATCCTCATATACCCAATCACCTGAATTTATGACAAAGGTAACACTGCAACAGGGAAAGCTGTCCTTTCAATAAATGATGCTGGGTCAGTAGCTACATACAAGGAGAAGATATTTGCAAGATATATAACTGACAAAGGTCCTTTATATAGAATGTATAAAGAATTGCTATAAATCAATAAGAAAAAAGCAGAAAACCAAACAGAGAAGACACAATAGACTTGGGCAGTTAATTTACAGAAGAGGACATCTAAATGACCAATAAACACATAAACACACTATTATATACTGTGAGATACAACTACTTAGGAAAACTGTTTGGACAGTCCCTGGGAAAGCAAAACACATGCAATTTTGTGTGTATTTTACAATCCAACAATTCCACTCCTAGGTAATGCGCCCAACAGAAATGCTTACATCTGTTAAACAAAAACATGCACAGGAATGGTGACAGAAGCACTATTTGGTAACAGTCAAACACTGAAAACAACCAGAATGCCTATCAACAGAAGAAAGGATAAAGTATAGTATACTCATAAATGGAATACTGTGCAACAATGAAAACAAATGAACTATAACTACAGGAAACAATACAAATGAAACTTACAAACATAACAGTGAGCAAAAGAAGCCAACTGCAAAAACAATACATGCTGTATACTTCCAAACATATTGGGATACATATTGTATAATAAATATATATCAACTTGGTTTGAGTATACATTTCTATATATTTGTATAAAATGAACTGTAATATAGTTATATATTTGTAGTTACACAAACTTCAAAAGTATAAAGAATAATCAGAAAAATATTAAACATTTAAAAAATAAGAACATGTATATGAATGAGGATAAAAAGGTCTAGATATTGAAACATACTGTAAAAATATTATAATCACTGGCATTAGAAGGTAGGGATTACGGCTACAGATGAGAAAGCAAAGGGTACTAAGTGAAGAGAAAGGTAGCAGAAGGAAGTTTCTAGGATTTTTGAAATTTTATTGATCTGGGTACTAGTTATACAGGTACATTAACACTGAAAAAATTAATTGAGTTCTACAATTACGGTTTATATACTTTATCTAGTATATATTAATATGTATGTTTATATATCTAGTGCATATCTAGCAGATATTGATATGTCTAGTACATATTCTAGACATCTAGCATACACCAATAAAATTTACCAAAGATAAAATATAACATAAAATATAACACAACACAAAAGATAACATCCTACTCCAATATAAATCCTATTGGATGCATTTTAAGGGTTCCATAAATCCTTAAGAATGAAAAATGATGAAAATCCAGGAGGCAACGTAATAAATATAACTACTCAAAAGTTAAATATAAAAATTTTAAATGTTTACACCTAGAAAATCAAACAAGCAGAGTATAAGTACAGGACACCAAAGACTTACTAAGGAAGCTCTACGAGATCTTCGGCTCATTGGTTGATCAAATGGTGGACTGTTTATCTGTAATTTTTCAAGGTATCCATCAGGTATTCTGATATCTGCAGGCAGTGATAATCGCTTATTTAAATCCTTTACAAAAAAAAAAAAAGTAGGTAATCAAAAATAGAAAAGACAAAGGCGTTTGACTTTTGAATTCATGGGCTCTAATATATTATTTCTTAGTGGTAAGTAACTGTAAAGCTCTATTGCACTTGCAAGGTTACCTGCACTGATTACACAGAATACACCAAAGGCATCTTACTGTAAGCAAAGGTATAAAATGTAGTTTTACAGAAATGGCACTTTGCAACCCTAGTTATTTCTGAGTCCTTTCATTGGTAAATTCAACTTGGAATTTACATCGAAATTATTGTACCATATAGAAGGAACATGCAAGACTACCACAAAATGTGATCAGTTTAAATAACTAACCAAGCAGATATTGTATGATTTTGTATACAAGATGGAGAAAGATAATTAAAATATGTTATTACTTCTGTGTAATGGAGTGAAGTAAAAGGCATTTCTATTTCATTTAATTATGGATTGTGAGCTGGGAGAAACACGAATGGGAACGTTTCCTATATTATCACATCAAGAACTAAAACTCCTAGAAAAAGAAATCCCTCCTCCTCATAATAGTAACCAAACCATAAAACAGAATAGAGATGTACAAGAACTGTATAAATATTTACTGAGGGTGTAAGACTTAAGTATGAAGCATATGTTCCAAAATGGTAAGATTAAATAATGAAAAATACTGGTTCTCCCCATATTTTTATATTTAACATAGTCCTAAACATATCCCAATAAAATTATTCTTGGAAGAAAACAAAATGCCTAAAACTCATCTAGAAGAAGAAACAAAAAAATATTCCCATACATTCTAAAATAGGGGCTGGCCGGTAGCTCACTTGGGGAGAACAAGGTGCTGATAACACCAAGGACAAGGGTTCAGATCCCTGTACTGGCCAGCCACCAAAAGAATAAATAAAGGCCGGCCCAGTGGCGCACCGCTACAGTGTACCGCTTGGGAGTGCGGTGGCGCTCCCACCGAGGGTTCGGATCCCACATACAGACCGGTTCCCGCTCACTGGCTGAGCGAGGTGCAGGCGCAGCACCGAGGGTTGCGATCCCGTTGCCGGTCCCGGTCCGGTACGGGCGCGACACTGAGGGTTGCGATCCGTTGCCGGACATGAAAAAAGACAAAAAGGAAAAAATAAATAAAAAAAGATTATCTTGATAAATGTTATCATAGCTTTCATTTGACAAACACCAGAACAACTCTTTGTTGCTGTTTCCAAAGTACTTTCTATATCGATGATGCCATTGTCTCCTATGATGAAGTTGTTAGCACCTATGATGAAAGCCAGAATAGTTTT
>NW_007726572.1:377812-384856 GCF_000696425.1 Galeopterus variegatus
CGCGACACTGAGGGTTGCGATCCCGTTGCCGGTCCCAGTCCGGTACGGGCGCGACACTGAGGGTTGCGATCCGTTGCCGGACATGAAAAAAGACAAAAAGGAAAAAAAAAAAAAAAAAAGAATAAATAAAGAAAAATATATGTGTGCATGAGGGAGGAATAAAGAAAGAAGTCTTTCCAGATATTAAAATATACTATAAAAACAACATAATTTAGAGTCTACCACATTTGGGAAAAAAATATATAAAAAGCTCAATAGAAGAATGGGAAAGTCCAGATTTAGACACTAATACTAAACAAAACTTTGAAACATATAAAGAAAATCATATATATATATAGTGAAGAAAAATATTTTTATTTTTGTGATGTAATCTATACAGTTATATAAATAGATATCAAGTTGGTCTCAAGAGATGAAAATGTTAATTTATCACTTAGTAAACTGATATTGTTTTCCTTAACTGATTCAAAAGCCATCTTTTAACAATGAAAATGTAATCAACCAACAGGACAGATACTCTAATCATGGAGAACCAGTATCAATAACACTGAAAAAAGTATACACTGAAATGATAACTGTCAAAATCAACTTCTGTCCTCAAGGTTATAACAAAACATTGATAAAAAGAAAATAAATTCTGGGCCGGCCCGGTGGTGCACTGGATAGTGCACCGCTTGGGAAGCGCGGCAGCGCTCCCGCCCGAGGGTTCAGATCCCACGTACAGACCGGTTCCCGCTCACTGGCCGAGCGAGGCGCGGGAGCAATGCCGAGGGTTGCAATCCCGTTGCCGGTCCCCGGTCCGGTACGGGGGCAACACTGAGGGTTGCGATCCGTTGCCGGACACGGAAAAAAAAAAAGACAAAAGACAAAAAAAAAAAAAAAAGCTCAATGGAACAAAAAGTTGGTTTTTTGAGAAGATAAACAAAATAGACAAATCCTTAGCTAGACTAACTTTAAAAAGAAGAGAGAAAACCCAAATAACAAAAATCAGAAATGAAAATGGAGACATTCCAACCAATACCAAAAAAATATAAAGAATCATTAGAGACTATTATGAACAGCTATACGCCAACAAATTTGAAAATGTGGAGGAAATGGATAAATTCCTGGACACATACCAACTGCCAAGACTGAACCAAGAAAAAGACAAAAGACAAACCAAAAAAAAAGAAAATAAATTCTTTTTTCTTTTACATGGAGAAATAACTTGTATGTGGTACAGGGATTAGCAAGTATAATAAACCACAAAGGAAATGATACCCATATTTATAATCTAAAGAAAGAAAAAGGCTCATTTTATTTATACCTGCTGGAATTTGAAACAAAATATACATAAAATAAAATATGAAGTACCCAGATGTATCTCAAAAATATTAAAATCATTTTTTCTGAAAAGAAGACTTTGCTAATATCATTCTGGATTTCCAGAATTTTTGAAAATTAACTTTTCTCTAACAGAAAACTTAAATTAGTGTTTCACAGAATGTGAACAACTATAATTAATATATGCCTGCCTTGGAACAGCAATTAGAAAAAAGGAAATATTCACAGACTAAACTCACTAATGCAAAGAAACAACTCTATTAAAAGTGTCATCTGCCTTCATGAAAATTTTCAAGTGGGCAATTACTCTGATATATATGTGTGTTTAATTATGTGCACAAACACACATACACAAGAATATTTATATATTTTTTAAAATGGTTACCTCCATTGATATCCGTCTGTGTATACGATTTCTGAGACAGACACCTGTAGGTGACTGGACTTCATCAGATGATGTCCCAGAAGCTTGGTCACTCTCACCATCTGATCCCATTTTAAGATTTTCGTGAACAATATCTATATCAGAAAATGAGAACATCAGTCACCTTAGAAGAAATGTATCACTACAAATAAGATGTATTTAGTTTAGTAGTCTTTCCACCAAATAATGTGCCACTGAGTCTACAGCCAAATGGTGCTAGTTCTTTAAATATTCTTTTAAAAAGTTTTTAAAAGCTGCTAAGGCAGCTTTCCGCCTTCTCAGTGTTACAATCAAAAAATTATTCATGAATATCTACATTGTACCAGAACTACAAAAACAAGCTTATAACCTTCAAAAGCCCAAAAATCTGTTACGAGCAAAAATATATTTATATTATAATACAAGGTGGTTTATGGTATATGCTTAATAGAGAGTAAAGTTAAATGGGAAGTAGAGGGGAGGGAGATTAATTTCATCTGGGAATATTAAAAATAAACTCGTACACTTATATTTCTGCTTATATATTTGCATTTGTCAGTCATTCTGTAATTCACCTAGCAAGAGTAGCCCACTAGAAACAAATGCTAGATTTACCACTATTCCTCTCTACGCAATTATTCATTCCCCAAAAAGCATGGTGTTTTATGATGCAGTGCCTTTAGCACACTTTTTTCTCATCTGTAAGAAATGCCTCTCCCCATTTTATCAAAGTAGTGAACTCAGACTTATTCTTCAAAACTACGCTCCCATGTCATCAACTCAGTGAAGTCTTTTCTAATCTCAGACACAGCTGACTACTGTGCCCATCCCCATGGCACTGAAGAACATTTTTATTTCACGTGATTTTGCACCACTTTATGAGATCAGGACAGAATTTGGCTTATTCACTTTTATATTTCCATACCTTAACAAATTGCCTGGCACTCAGAAGGTGCTCAGCAAATATTCAAATGAATTGAACAATAACTAAAAATCAAGGACTAAGTAACTGAACCTCTTTTTCAAATGAAATATTAAATGAAATATCAGTGTGTAAGACAATTGGAAGTAGTATTTTAAAAGAATAAATTTAAACTTTTAGTGAACAGTATTTACTCACAAAAATATGAGAAGTGCTTTAAGAAGAAATTGAACTCAAGAATCTCATATCAAATCAATCTTAGAATTCACTTTTTTTCTGTATTTTTGTATTGGTAACTCAGTATTAAAAAAATTCTGATCCATTATTCATAAGCAGTTGCAAATGGTAATGGTTTTTAATAGCTCAATATGTAATTTAAGAATACACTTCAATTACATGGAGATATCTGGAAAAACTTTATGCTGAGATTTGAACAAAAAATTAACTTGGCAGCAAAAGTCAATGTATCGGAGATTGATTCCTAACCTAAAATTCCTAACTAAAATTTGGTATCTAACACATCTGAGGTCATGTATTCTTTTCTGCCAAACTTTCAAAATGCTAAAGATAGTGTAACCATGCCTTCCATTTCCAGCAAAATCTGAAAATCTCCCTTCCTCGAGGAAATGTTGACTAAAATATAGTACTTTAAAATATACAGCTGAGTTTGCAAGAACGTATGGGAAATACCCAGGAAGCAAAAACAAGAGAGGACTGAAAACCCAAGCTGTTATACATAAATTGACTCTTTCACTTTCTTGGAAGGGATTGCCAATCTTAGTAAAAAGGTGCTTGGGTTGAGCTGCCACACTGGGACAAAAGATGAAATCTCTGGCATCTGAGTTGCAAATGAGCCCTTCCCATTGAAAGGCCCAATTCTCAAAGTGCTATCTTTGAGAATGAAAGGGCAGACTTAAAAAAAGTTGTCCTGTTGCACAAGGACTACAAAGGAAGCTTATCTCAAACTATGACTAAGTACTTGAGTACCATCTGACTCAAGAAATTACTCAAGTCATTAACAAACAGTGTAGTTCTGACATGACTTTCGTCAGTATTTTCGTTTCTGTCAAGACAAAAGTGAAACAATGAGGGCTTATGTCAGAACTTCATTCATATGTCAGTGGGGTGAAGGATTTCTTTGCTGAACCAGGTAACAGTTTTTGAAAACTAGAAGAATAATTACTTGGTCAATTTTTGTCCTTTTCACAATGTAATAGCTATAGACACAATGGACTTTTAAATTTAATCTGCATTAGTAACATATTCAACACCACTTTTTTAAGTCTAGACCAAGGGTATAGAAGAAGCATGTCTTGTTTTTGTATGACCCCTAAGCTAAAAATATTTTTTGCACTTTTAAAGGGTTATTAAACAAAGAAGAATATGCAACAGAGACTATATGTCCACAAAACCTAAAAAATTTACTAATTGGCCCTTTATAGAAAGTTTTCAAACCCCTAGTCTATAAAATCAACTAAACAATAAGCCAAGCCCTGATCTGCAGAGTGTTCTGATTTCCACTGGGTAGATACTCCCTCTATGACCAACTTCAAGCTACCAACATGACATCACTGAGCGTGTAGTTAGAAAGAAATGTGCAGTAACACACCATTACAAAGTATTTTGACTGCAGAGATACAACAGAGATAAATAACAGCATAGATAATAGTAAAAGATAGGAAGTAAAGACTTTTGAGTATTCATTACCTTTGTTTTAACTTAGCTTAATTATAAGTCTACATAATTTAAAATTTAATAATAGCTATGGTTTAACAACCAGCTTACAAAATTCCTGAAAATTTAACAATTATCTTTCATCATCCAGTGTGAGCCAATTCCAGCACACCATTCTGTAGGGTTGCACCTACAGAGATAAAGGCTATGTACATTTCCCATACATAAAACCCCACTCTAGATAAACTAATACAACCAAAATTAAAGAAACACATGAGGAAATAGTCTACCATGGCAAAAGTCAGCAGATAAGCAAGCAGTGGAATAAAACCCTCAGGAACTTCAGGCCTAATAAAATTATAAAATAGCTATGCTTAAAATGATTTTAAAAATAAAAATATGATAAATAAGACACCATCAAAAAAGACCAGTGAAATATACAGACATAAAATAAATAAACAGAAACATATATTTTTTCCTGAATATTCAGGAAATAGTCACAGAAGAATAACAACTCAGGTGATAATAGTATATTATCAATCATTGCACTGGACTATCATATGGTGATGATCTGAAGAGTTACTAAGGTAATGACCCTAAATCAAGCACTGTCGCAAGCTGCCATTCATCTTGAAATTTTACATCCATTTCTCACAGGGTTCATTTCCTTCCTGATGGACAGGTTTTCAAATTTTACTTCTCTTAATGTCAGCACTATTATCTCTCTAGAACCTTCCATCTTTCTGCTGTCCCTCCTACTCTCAACTTAATTTTTATCTGGAAAGAGAAACAAAGGTTTGCTGACTTTCATATAACTAAAAACTATGTATTTGACCTACAATCAGAAAGTTAAGTACAATACACAAATAGTCAAATTACCTAATCTGCTTCCATTTCTGGGCATTGCCATGAAGGAGCCAAGGCTTCCTCCAATAACACTGTGTGGTCTCCGCAATGGGGGCTTCTTGAAAGACCCTGTGTACTGGTGGAGGAAGGAATGCATACTGTGAGACGTTGGAGGCCTGCCATTCTTCACAATAGGCTCTGTGGTTCACAGTAACCAAAAATCATTCCATCATCAGCCGAAGATCCAGGATCACAATGAGAAGGACAGAGAAAGCAAAACAGAAAACAAAACAAAAAGTTGTAAGAGAAATCATTACACTCAACCTCATTTCTTTGGCTACCTATACAAGGTACTAGAATTGAAATAATGTCTATGAAAAAATACTTACAGAAAATACTTTAATATTTGAAGTTAGTCTAATAACTCTCCATTTCTTATATTCCCCAAATTGGTTAACAACCACAAGACTACTAATATAACCCACCAATTTTTGATCAACTTGCTTAGTTTAACATATCTCAATATTGTTTGCATTCTACTCCTCCATTCACTGACCACTTAGCCTGTATGTGCCTTATGATTAAGCAGGGTATAGAATATAAAAGACATGGTCCTGGCCTAAACAAACTTTTATCCCTACTTGCTGGACATGCAAAATGGTAGGCCAATTAGGAATAAAACAGAAGTATTTAAGTACACATCCATATAGAGACTCTGAATTTATTCCTCCAAATTTGGGATTCTTAATATAAAGACTTTTTAAACAATCACAGACCCATAATTATGGAGGAACACTAAAGTATAATACTTAAAAGTTATTTAGTTATAAATGGGGGAGAATCTGTTTTGTAATATTTACAAGGAATCTCATGATTCCTTTACACCTCCAAAGAAGAGCTCTGATATAGGTTAAGAACATGACGAGTCTTCTCTGACACACATTAGCCCTTTGTATGAGAACTACATTACATTTGTATTGGTAACAGTCAAAGAATTTTTAAAAACTGGGCTGCTCTGAATACCTTCTTCTGTAAAACAGAGCCAATTCTTCCTCTGTAGCTGACAATCAGGCATAAGGACGCCACCCAATCAGGGGATTCCCCCTACCTGTAAAGATTTATCAAACACCAAGAATAGGTTGGCAGGAGGAGGTGGCAGCTCTAAGCCATGCTTCTCTCACTAGAAAATGTTAGGAACCACAAAACAAGACCAGGGTATGAGCCCAGAAAAAATGGACCAATAAGGCCCCTTGGCCTGAGCCTCTACTAATACTGGGTGCCTAAAAAGAGAGGGGAGAGGTAAAAGTGTCCTCAAGGCTAAACCATCTAATCTGGGTAGAAGACAGAGGTAGGGGCAAATGCCTAACTAGTAATGGAGAACATGTGTCCGAAGTCTTCCATGGCCTGTTACATTCCTTGGTAGTAGCTGACTAATCTAGGATTTGGGGAAGTTAGTTCAGTTGGTTAAAGAATGGTGCTGATAACACCAAGGTCTCGGGTTTGATCCCTGTACCAGCCAGCTGTGAAAAAAAAAGGATTTGGGGATCTTAATTTAAGACTAGTAAAAAAATCAATGATTTAATAATTAATGAGGAGGGGCTATCTGATATAAATGCATAAATAAACAGTTATAAACAATGTGGGCTAACACAGGCTAGAGCATACAATAAAATTTCTCTTTCTAGGTTATAGTATTTCATATCTGGAATCATAATAAAACAAATATATAAATATTCTGCTTATAGAAAACATTTATTTTTGTTGCTTTGTAAAGTTTTTCTGGAGAATATAGTTTGAATGTCCTGGGGAATATAGCCAAAAAAAAAAAGGCGGGGGGGGGGGGGGAGAAGATATAACAACTATACTTTTTTGACGT
>NW_007726572.1:385035-398566 GCF_000696425.1 Galeopterus variegatus
TTTTTTTTTTTTTTTTTTGTTTTTTTTAGAAAAAAATTTTATAAAAGGGAGGAAAAAAAAAAAAAAAAAAAAAGGGGGGGGGGGGGGGGGAGTGTATCATATCATAAATACATTCATTCATTCAATGGATATTACTGTGTGCCTACTATTTGATAAACACTATTCTAGGCACTGGACATCAAAGGGTAAACAAAATAAAGTACTACTCTTTGAGAGCATAAAATTTAATGGAGGGAAAACAAACAAACAAACAAAAAATCAGATAATGATATGTGATGTGCAAAAGATTAAAGTAGGGATGTGATAGAAATGAGTAGCTAGCTATTTTACATTGGATATTGAGGAAATTCTCCCTTCAGAGATATTTTTAACAGAGATATAAATACAATGAAGAGCCAGTCATGGGAAGATAGGTGGGTAGTAGATAAGAAGATACTCCAGGCAGAGGGAAAAGCTACAGCAAAAAACGACATGTGGCAGAGTCTCACGTGTTAGAGCAGTGCTCCTCAAACTTTAATGTGCTGCAGAATCACCTTCGAGGATCTGTTAAAACACAAGACTGCTGGTCCTCATCCCTAGACTTCCTGATTCAGTAGGTCTGCTGCGGAATCTAAAAATATGCATTGCTAACAAATTCCCAAGTTGATGCAGACATTGATGGTCTGAAGAGCACACTTTAAGAAACATTGTGTTAGAACAGAAAGAAGGCAAGTGTAGCTATAGTACATAATTGTGAGGGGAACAGTGGTACTAGGTGAGGTCACAGAGAGAAGCAGAGAACAAATCATTCAGCACTTTATACATCACCATAAAAGTTTGAGGTTTATTCTGAGATTGGAAGCAGTTATGGTAGCTTTGAAGCAGGGGAGTGATGTGATCTGACTCATGTTTTAAAACTAATTCCTGTGAGGGGTTAGAGATAGTGGGAGCTAAGGGAGTGGAGATGACTATAAAAGGGTAACACACGAAAGATCTCTTTGTGGTGATAGAATAGTTCTTTACACCTTGACTGCAGGAATGGTTACACAAATCAACATGTGATAAAATGACAATGAATTAAACTTTTTCTAATACCAATTTCCTGGGTTTGATAATGTCCTAAGATGTAACCAATGGGAAGAACTGGGAGAAGAGTACAAGGGACCTTTCTGTACTATACTACAACTTTCTTTGAATTTATAATTATTAAAAATAGATTTTTAAAAAATCACTTTGGTTTCTATTGGAGAACAGGTGATAGAGAAGCAACATTAGATGGAGACTATTGCAGTACCTAAACAACAAATGACAGTGGCCCGGACTAGAATGCCTGTACTGAAGATGAAGAGCAGCAGGCAGATGTGGGATATATTACAAAGGCAGAACCAACAGGCCAGCACACATGGCTGCAAAATTATCTTCACACATACTCCCCCAACCCAGTTTTTAGAGAAGGTTTATATTAAAAACATCTATCCAAAGGATATTTTAAAATCTCCAGCAGAGCAACTGTTAAAAATACATGAAATATGATACGTAAAAAGACTATAATTGGAATCGTGTATCAATTTATATGAATGACTATCAAAATAAGAGTTTGTAAAAGTTATTTATGTGGTAAGTTTACAGGGAGCAGGAATGGTAGGAGAAGAAAGAAGGGGAGAACAGGAAAGTAATGGAGAGAAAAGAATCAAGGACAATTCCTGGGTTTTGTAACTTTAGTAACTAGTCAAGTGAGGAAAGTCTGAGTAGAAGCAGATTTTGAGGGAAAGAAATCTAGAATTCTGACTGATCATATTAAGTTTAAGATTCCTATTAAACATCTATGTGGTAGAAAAGTCAAGCAGGCATTTATGAATCTAGAGATCCAGACAAAGATCCTAACTGGAGATAAAGATTTAGGAGTAGTCAGCATACATGGTAGCTGAAATCATAGGAATGCAGTAGGTCACTCAAGGTCACTACTATATAGATAGAGAAGAGTGGGGCCCATGAGAGGGCCATAAAATATTTTAACATTTCCAGATTTTGACAGCAATTAACTGGCCAATTCAATAAGATAATAATACTCTGTATTTTTAAATAACAGAATCTTGAAGACATTATGCTAAGTGAAATAAGCTAGACAAAAAAGGACAAATATTATATGATTCCTCTTAAATAAGGTTCCAAGAATAGGCAAATTCACAGAGACAGAAAGTATAACAGTGGTTACCAGGGCCTGTGGGAGGGGAGAATGTGGAGTTACTGTTTAATGGCTACAGAGTTTCAAGTCTGGGATGATGAAAAAGTTCTAGAAATGGATAGTGATGATGGTTGCACAACAATGTAAAAGTACTTAATGCTGCTGAACTGTATACTTCAAAATGGTAAATTTTGTTATGTATATTTTACCACAATTAAAAAAAAAAGTAACAGAAATCTATATGAAAAACTGCAATAGATCTTTCTTATTCTATAAAGTAATTAGTTCCAAGTAAGGATTTCCAGTGATTTTTAACAACACAATATGGCAATCATGATTCCACTGAGAAATGCTATTTGGCATCTTATTTATTTTGATCTTTTTTTTTTTTTTTTTTTTAATTGTCTTTTTCGTGACCGGTAAGGGGATCGCACCCCTTGGTGTGGTGTCGCCCGCACCACGCTCAGCCAGTGAGCGCACTGGCCATTCCTATATAGGATCCGAACCCGTGGCGGGAGCGTGGCTGCGGGGTCGGCCCTATTTTGATCTTTTGATTATGTGACCTACTATGATCAGGAACATTCAATTTCTTGGTCCACCTGATAGCCTTACCCATTCCCTGCTTCTGAACCTGCTCTTTTTAGTATTACTACCAGTCTGATTCTGTTCTAGACCCTACATACATCCAATGGAGTTTGTGCCTTCAACCTCAACCTCTCATGGACCTTGGGCTATCTGTAGGAAGTAGCACTACTTACAACCCCTTATGTTATCTATTATTGTCAAAACACTGTCACTGCTACCATGTATCCACTTACTGTAAAAAACAAACCATCGTGGCTACCATGTATCAGATTAGCAGGAGAAAGGAAGAAACCTAAAGGTTCATGATTTCCATGAAACTAGGACTCTACGACTCCAAACAACATGAAAAATTGCCTCAGTGTACAGAATGAAGAGCAAGAACAAGAAACTGGAATATCTGGAAAACCAGCCCATTTTAATCTTTGTCCTTTGGGGTTACTTCAATACTAAACAATCATGAGAAGCGACATTCAGTTAAGTTTGTTTGACCACACTTCCTGGAAATATGTACATGAAGTACATTTTATTAGCTATAGAATTTTGGTTGTATCAATAAGTCTCAAATAGTATATGCATACTAAAAGATTATTTTGCCTTTCTATAATTGTGATTTACTCTCTCCCTCACATTTAAATTGTCACCTATCCTCCTCATCAAATTCAATAATCTTGGTGTATCTTCTCATTACAGAAAAAATAAGTTCAAGGCTAACTACTTCAAGACAAGATCCTGAAATATAACTTCCTGTGATACAGGGTGAGTATCCCTTATCTGAAATACCTGCAACAGGAAGTGTTTTGGATTTTCTTGGATTTTGAAATATTTACAGAATACACAACAGTCGGGCATCTCTAACCTGAAAGTATAAAATCTAAAATCGTCCAATAAGCATTTCCTGTGAGCATGATGTCAGCACTCAAAAAGTTTTGAACTTTGGAGCATTTTGTATTTCAAATTTCTGAATTAGGGATATTCAACCTGCAAGTCTAAAACAGTATTAAGACTTCTATCAAGGAAATTGAGCATCTATAAGAAAAAGGTATATTTCAAATGAGCTGAGTTTTTAATTGAGATGAAATTCACACATGACATTAACCATTTGAATGTGTACAATTCAGAGGCATTTGATATACACTCACAATGATGTGCAACCATTACCTCTATCTTATTCCAAAACATTTTCATTACCCCCAAAGGAGACCCCGTCCGTACACATTAAAGTCACTCCCCATTCCTCTCTCCCCACCAGCCCCTGGCAACCACTAATCTGCTTTTAGTTTCTGTGGATCTATCTATTCTGGATATTTCATATAAATGGAATCAGAAAATATTTTGGGTCTGTTTTCTTTCTTTTTTTTTTTTTTTTTTTTTGTTTTTTTGTTTTTTTCCGGGTCCGGCAACGGATCGCAACCCCCAGGGTTGCCCCCGTACCGGACCGGGGACCGGCAACGGGATTGCAACCCTCGGTATCGCTCCCGCGCCTTGCTCAGCCAGTGAGCGGGAACCGGTCTGCATGCGGGATCCGAACCCTCGGGAGGGAGCGCCGCCGCGCTTCCCAAGCAGCGCACTTACCCAGTGCGCCACCGGGCCGGCCCTTCTTTCAGTTTTCAAAGTTCATCTACATTGCAGCATGTATTAGGACTGCATTGCTTTTTAGCATTGAATAACACTCCATTCTATGAATACACCATATTTTGTTTATCCATTCAACTGGTGATGGGTAGTTTCCACCTTTAAGCTATTGCGAATAGTGAGTGCTGCTATAAATATAAATATTCACGTACAAGATTTTGTTTGAATACTTGTCTCAATTCTTTTGGGTATACCCCTCAGGAATGGAATTGCTGGTTATGTGGCATTTTTGAGGAATAGATGAATTCTTTTTTTTTTTTTTTTTTTTTTTTTTTTTTTTTTTTTTATAGTGAGTGCTGCTATAAATATAAATATTCACGTACAAGATTTTGTTTGAATACTTGTCTCAATTCTTTTGGGTATACCCCTCAGGAATGGAATTGCTGGTTATGTGGCATTTTTGAGGAATAGATGAATTCTTTTTTTTTTTTTTTTTTTTCCCCCTGACTGGTAAGGGCATTGCAATCCTCAGCATGGTGTGGTCTGCACCACACTCAGCCAGTGAGCGCACTGGCCATCCCTATATAGGATCTGAACCCGCGGCCTTGGCGCTACCGGCGCTACCAGCGCCGCCCTCTCCCGAGTGAGCCACGGGGCCAGCCCAGATGAATTAATTCTTGACAGTTAAAACAAAAACAAAGACATTCAATACCTTCTCAGTTAGTAAAAAGAAATCCTGATGTGCTCAGAATTCTTTTTCTGTACAGGTACTTTAGAAAAAAATATTTTTTACACTTCAGTGTGTAAATTTTTGTGCAAAAATTTCATTTCATATTTAGATAAAGCTGTATTGAATTAAGGATAATATGTTTAAATCAACCGAGTTTTGCAAACTTTCAAATTATTTTTTAACATACCGAATATAAATTTAGGATTCATCTTTCCCTGGTTTCAATCCACCTGTCAATGTGCAAACACATTAGTTTATACAAATAGACACTATAAGGTGAATTATATTATACATTTTTAACTAAGTTGAAACCTTTTAAATATGACTCAGTATCAGAGATAATATGGAGAAATAGGCATAAGTGAGAATATTAGTGTATATGTATAACCAAATGCATCATATGCATTTTATAATTTTTCTAAGATGTTTATAGTATTAGAGCCATGAACGTGTACTTCATTATTCGATTTCTTCTAGAGTATGCATGAGAGCCACGTGCCTATATATAATGCAGGGGTAACAGGATTATGATTACGCATGTGACTGAGCAATAGCCAGGAGACCAAAAATTAGTCCAAAGGAATTTACTCAGGAAAATTATAAGCTATAGTTTTCCTACTCTTCAAGCTAGCATTGCCATTATTTGTTATTACACAAACATCACTTTTGCTTCATAAACTGGTTATATCATGTGTGAGAAGATCATTTAAAAAATACAGTCTATCAATTCTCATTCGTTACACCATATTCTGACGGACTGTCTGTGTATGACCTAACTTAGGAGCTTTTTATACTCTAAAAAAAACTCCATAAAGAAAATGTGTTGGAACCAGCTATCAGGTACTGACAGGTGACCAAAAAGGTGTAGAATCTCTGTCAAAGCAATTGGTGAAATCCATGTACTGTTATATACAAAGGGAATAAGTGATAGCAGATTATGGTAGCTTCTGCTACCAGCCTTCTCTACAACCCAAGAGGAATCAATGTTTATTATGATGTCTTCAAGTATTATTTCAAGTAACTCAGGTCAAGAAGAAACACAAGAGAACTCCTGTTTTCTTTTCTTTCCTGCCTGTTAAAGTTATTATTGTAATAAAAGGAAGCTTTAATAAAGTGAACTATACTACTTCAAAAAATTAAATATTTTTAACATTTTACCATTTGTTACAAACTAAACATGTTTTAAAAGACAATACTAGAATGTTCCAGAAAATATGCATTTAGTCTAATACATTAGTTCTCCAAAACATATGTTCATCTTCTTTGAATCACAGCCTCTTTTTTTTAAAGGGAAGTCTTGTAGTCAAATACTCCTTATGAATGTGTCCCAGAAACCACCCACCAAAATGTAAACTATGCCTATTTCGCTCCTCAACATAATTTCCAAACATATTAACAAGACTCTTCTATCATAAGAATGAGCATAGTGGGCTTAATTAATACCAAGAATTCAATAGGGGTCTGAAAGAGAATTGAGAATTTTGCTCTGTGTATCTGGCAGAGATCATTTGACAAGAGGAATAGAAATGAGATTATAAAATCATCTTTGAGATTTAGCCCAAATGCAAAAATTTCCCCTCATACATATAATTACATGGGTACTTCATAAAGTTCATGGAAAAATAAAACTAAAAGATTATAAAATCATTCTCTAAACTTTTTGAAGTACCTTCATATATCCAAGTTATAATTTTAAATTTCCTCCTGAGCCAATCTCTCCTCCTCTCATGTCAAAAATAAAATAAAACAGTAGATAAGAAGGAAAACCTTAAAACAAAGAAGGTCTGGCAAAACAGATGCAATGCTGTAGACTTTGAAGCAAAGAAACTTGGGTTCTAAAGTACTGGCTCTGTCAATAATGAGCTGAGTAATCTTCAGTAAATAATGACCTTTCTGAGGACAGGAAACTAAAGCCTGGGTAGGATAAATGACTTATTCTGAGTCACACAACAAGTAAGTGTTTAAGTGTATTAATGTATCCCACATTCCAACCCATGATTTTAACTTAAAAGTCCAGAATCCTTTCCACTGTATCTCTCCTCTCACAACACAAGCATTTGCATTCAATGGGAGGGATGGGAGTGTTCGTATTGCAAATCTCTAACAACAGAATTTTGGGCACAGGCAAGGAAGGCTACACACATCATGATACACCAGTAGTCATTCATATAAGTTCCTTCCTGGTTATTACGATGACATTATTTCGGTTTTGAATATGTAGGCTTGTTCTATAAATTTCATCAAGCTTTTACATTTTAATCTATTCAATTTAACAAGCACCTTTAATTTTATACTAACATCTGTGTACTACTACTTTACACCGTAAAGAGCACTATCAAATACATGAAACATTTTAAGCCTACCTACTGTAAGTGCTCTCAATACTATGGATAGATTCCGTGGTGAACATAAAATAAAATGGTAAAATTCAATCATGTGATGAATCTTGTAATAATACGTGTGTAGCCAATACACACATAGAATGTTATAAAACTATGATGAAGCCACAAACAGGAATTTCACAAACTTCCTATGCACTGTTAAGCTGTATTAACTTAGGTCATAAGAATAACAAAGATACTTAAATGTTATTTTAAAAATAGTTATTTAACAATTAGGATAATATTATACAATGTATTCTTACTTAAGAACTAGTGAAAAAATGGAAAGATATGTGGAATAGACGAATTCATCAGGGTTTGAGACCAGGTACTATAACACTGTTGGAGAAAGAGGTAAATATTCCAGTAAGCAAGCAAGCAAAAGTTATATAGTCTTCTGTTTCCTAAGAAATCAGGGGATGAGACAGAGAAATACACAAAAGGAAGCTATTATGAACTTAACTGTAAAGTAAATTCATAAAGTAATTATAAAAGGAAAGCATCTCCCCCTACCCCAGATATTTACCATTATCCTTGCTGCTGTTTTCTTCGATAGTCATTTGTTCAGCCAGTTCAGACAATGATTCATCAATAGTCTGGCTTCCTCGAAGTGTGAGGGATAGCCTTCTCTTAAATTTTTTCATCCTATCAAGTAAATGTGGCTTTAAAAATCCTGAAAGAAAAAAATGAACACAAAATTAAGGCTATGAATATTTTACTGCTTAAGAAAAACGTCATTCTGGGTTTACTGAGAATCTTCAGAATTCTCACTTCTGCTAAACATCACAAAATCCAACCCCTTGTTTGAAAAGATCCACCCATTCTGATCTACATAGGTTGAACATTCCTAACCTGAAAACTTGAAATCAAAAGTGCTTTGAAATCTGAAATTTTTTGAGCACTGAAATGACACTCATTTCGATTTTCAGATTAGAGATGCTCAACTGGCTTGTATTCTGCAAAAATTCCAAAATCCAAAATGCATCTGGTCCCAAGCATTTCAAATAAGAGATATTCAACCTATATTTATTTGGTACCATAAGATCAGGAATTCTACATAACTAAAGAGACGATAAGCATCACAACTCAATTAAGAAGGACTGGAAATTTTATTAAAATGTGCTTACTAAAAACTGATTTTGTGAAAATAGCAACATTATTTTGATGCTTGAGTTCCATCACTATAAATATCAATCACCATATTGGAACCAGTCAGTGTTATCTTCAGATATAACCGGGAGGTGGGGTGGGAGGTGAAGGGTGATGGATAAAGAATGAAGTTTAACACTTTATTAAACTGCTCCAACAAGGAATTTTCCTTTTTAAGTTTTTAAATAGCCAGTACATTGGGGTTTGGTTTTGTTTTTCCTTGATAAGTTGTTAAGAGACTCTTTGTTATCATAACAGTGCCAAGTTTAAGAAAGAAAGGAAAGCCAAACTAAGAGGTATCAAATGCCCACACTACAGACTCTCATCTCTCTTAATTTAGTCTTCTTAACTCTGAAGGGCAGACTATACTATCCCATTTTCACACATGAGAAAACACACTCAGAGAAGTTCCCTGACCCAAGTGAAACAAACAAATGATAGAACTGAGATTTAAAAGTAAGATTACCATTTACTCTTTCTTCCATATTACAATCTCTAAAATCAAGATTGCACAATTAATGGGATGTCAAACTTTGTCTCACAATTAATGGTATGTCAAAATGTAATTAACAGCATTTTTTCTTTCTTAGAGGTATGTAAAACTCTTACACATGATGAAATAGGTACTTTTGCCAAAACTAATTCTTCAACAATTTATAACTTCTTTCCTAACTTGCTACTTCTGACTTGTGATGAGCTAGTTTACCAGATCACAACACAAACTATAACCATTACCCTAAGAGTAAGGTCCTTACAACTCCCCTATGCTAAAACACATGAGTTTTACCATCTAGCTCTAGACATCTATTTTTGTCTGTAAGTGTTTTGCTTATTTTCTTATTCTAAGGCTTTATTCTAGTAGCTGAGTTTGCTGAACAAGTGAGCTCTGCATGAAATATTAGTTATGGAATAATCTTTGTTTGCTCAAAGACAGGGGGAGGGTATCAACTACAATTTAGAGATGATTGTTTTATATTTTACCACCTCCACACTACATACTTACTACATCTTTATAAAATCACTATAATAAAAATATAAAATATAAAAACCACACATATTAAAATAGTAAAAGTTGCAACTACATTCTAATAAGGAGTCTTTTCACCCACATGCTCTAAAATAAAGATGTACTGGAAAGCTTCTATTCCTTAGCTTGGTTTGGTCCTAACACTAAAAAAGACAAACTTATGCTACTCAATATTTTCTATTAACTTATTTTCCAGTTTACTAATCTTCTTTTTAGCTATGTCCAATTTGCAGTTAAACACATCTATTATTCTCTAATTTTATTTACTATATTTTTCAGTTGTAGAATTTCCACTTGATTCTTTTCTATAGATTCCAGTTCTCTAGTGAAATTCTTCACCTCGGCATCTATTTTCTTGAACAGCTTACAGTATTTTAAAGCTCCTCCCTGTCTGTCACTCCAAAGTTTGCATAATCTGTTTCTGTTGTTGATTTTTTTCCTCTGGGTCTTGTTGTGTGCTTAGCAATTTTTTAACTGAATGCCAGACACTGTATATAAATGATGTATGAAAATGTGTATAGAAAAAAATGTCAAGGTTTGGATGGTATTAACACCTTCCAGAGAGGATTTAATTTTTTTCTAGCAGGCAGGCAGAGTAGGAGCTCATAACTCAATCTAGTCAGTGACTGAGCTGGTCTGAGACTGGGTTTCAGATACTATAAAAGACTGGCCTACCTCTAGTCTGTCCCCACTCTTACGGTCTGGCCCTTCCAGTGATTCCAACTGTAAAACTAGGGCCTGAACAACAACAAAAATCTACTGAAAGCCCCACTCAACTTCCTCAGTTACCCTCTTATGCCCTGCTCAGTTTTTATTTCCTTATTCAAAACAGCCTAAGAGCTGAAAAACGCCACAGGAGGAAACCCAGCACAGAATGAGTCTGTGTCCCTTCTCCCTGATTCTTGATTCCTTAAATCTTGACTGACTCAGAAGCTCTACAATGCCTTCAAAATGATTTTTTCCCTAGCATTTCTGGTAGTTTTCAACAGGAGCTGTAGTCGGCTACAAGCTACTCCACGATAGACAGAAATGGAGGTTTTGATGTGGATTAGAAGAGATAATATACATATTTACCAAGCAAGGTGAATTTATAGGAGGTAGTCAGTAAACTTATAAGAGCTGACTCCAACTAGAACACCTGTTAACTGTAGGGCTATTCTAAATGTTATATTCTTCACTTCTAACAGTCAATCTTTATAGTGCTACCTTGACAGTCAGTCAAATCCATGCCATTTATTTAAACATATCAGATATTTAGATATATTGAGCTACTGCCACTCTCAATTACCCTTTTTTCTGTAAGACTTTACACTAGAGATACTCTCCTTTGTAAGGCTCCAGAATCACCCCGAGCAGTACAGGAATAACTCAGCAGGCTTTGGGAACTCAAACCCTGCACATTCTGAGGAAACACTTGCCTATGAGAAACCCCTGGGAGAAAACCTCTGAACCACTGGAATATCCTGCCTGATAAGACCTTGGATCACACCAGATAATTTACATTAATGTGAATTATGGTGAATGCCTGTTTCTGTATGCCTGGAGCTTTGGGCCACACTGTATCAGTATGACTTCTGAGGGGAGGAAAGATAGGGGAGGCTGGAAAGTGAGTGGCTGAAGTCAGTCATATGGGAACTCCATGCCTACCTAATTGATCCTCAATAAAAATCCTGGACACCAAGACTCAGCTGAGCTTCCCTGCTTGAAGCTCTTTGCATGTGCTGTCATACATGGTTGCTGCAAGAATGAAGCTGTCCATGCAATTCCTCTTGAAGAGGACAATTGGAAGCTCACACCTGGTTTCTCTTGGGCTCCATCCGATACACCTTTTATCCTTTGTTAATTTTATTCTATATCTTTTATCTACAATAAATCATAACCATGAGTTTAACAGCTTTTCTCTGAGTTCTGTGAGTCCTTCTAGCTAATCATCCAGCATGATCACTTGGTCTTGGGAACATCCCACACACACCCTTTAAGAAATCTATATGCCCAAACAAAAACCCCTAAGAGCTGACAGCTCATAATTACCAACTTTTCAGACTCCAGCTTTCTCAAACACAGTCATATGGTCACTAATGCTCATACAACTATATAGACATCATCACTTCTGAATCTTAGCACACCATTTTTGAAAGTTTGCTGACTATGAGACCTGCCTATTGTTCTAGATGACAAATAAAAATAACAAACTATAATAGAAATGTTATCATGGAACTAATTCACACAACACAGTAACATTCTATAACATACACCAACTAAGTATGGATTCAGTATGCATTATAGCAAAGAGCTGACCTATCTAAGACATTAGCCAACAGCCAAATGTGACTACTGTGCTATAAATGTAAAATTCACACTAGATTTTAAAGGCTTAGCATGAAAAAAAAAAAAAAAAGAATGCAAAAATATCTCAATAACTGTAGTCAAAATCAAGAAAAAAGAAAGTAGAATGGTGGCTGCCAGGGGCTGAGTGAGGACAGAAATGGGGAATTACTGTTTAATGAGTGTAGAGGTTCAGTTTCACAAGATAAAGAGTTCTGGAGACAGACAATGGTGACAGTTGCACAACAATATGAACTAACTTAATACCACTCAACTGTACACTTAAAAATATTAAGACAGTAAATTTTATTATGTGTATTTAACCACAATTTTTAAAAAACTGTAAAAACAAAAAACAGTGGCTAAGACGATAATAAATATTACTTCTCACACAAAAAATTTAATAATTGCTATATTGATAGTATGTTGAAAAATATTTTTGATATGTTTGGTTAAGTAAAATGTATCACTAGAATTAACTCAGCCTATTTTTAAACTTTTAAAAAATATACACAAAAATTTTTAAATTACATATGAAGTGTGCATTACATTTCTATTGGGCAACACAGATAGCACAAGTTGGTGCTATCTTGGTGATTTTAACTGAGTGCAAAAAAAAAAAAAAGTCAAATAAACCTTATTAACCTTTTCTTCATACAGTGCTCTTGAACAATATATTAGAGAACATCTATGTGTTTATAACTCAGAATAGTATACATGGCACTTATTTTATCATTAAAGAGTTAAGAAAATGCTGGTCTATAAAATAACTATGCATATTTTCTATTCTGTCACAGAAATAAACACACTTCTAATACATAAGAGCAAAAGAAAAAAATATTTCATTATAAAACTAAACCTTACTACAAAATTTTCAATTAAAACTACATCTTCAGAAAAAAATCCTATTTTTACCTTCCATGATATAGCTGTAACATTCTAATTAAGGAACTATGATTAGTAAACACAGATAGCAAAGAATTTCATTACCATAGCCTATATTATTATTAAGGAAAAATATTCCCAAATGAAATAGATTCCTTGGCATTTCTAATTATCTTTAAATAGAATTATGCATACCAACTTTTTCATTAGCTGAGAACAAAAATACACATAATGCTAAAATACTATCTTTTGCCAAGTAAAAATAACTATTCATCTTAGCTTTAAGGTAACTCTTTATTGTTTATCATAATAAAGCAGTGCTAATTACTGATTTCCTAGAATCAAAACCTTCAAGAGTTTGGTTAAAATATTTCACCTACTTTAGTAAAAAATTTTATATAGGATTGTTAGGATCTTTACACTATCATTTCCATGTTAGGTCTACAATGTGATTCATGGTGAATGTCTAAATTTTTAGTTTTATGTTTTCTTCATGCCAGTGAAAAAGCTATTTTCATCTTAAAAATATGCATACTATAACTGAAAATGAACCCTAAAGAAAAACTCCACAATTATTTTACTATTTTTAAGATTTAACCACATAGTAAACTATTATAAATGCTCACATTAACAAATAAATGTCACTCTTCAGAGGGCCTTTTCCTGACCCTCTCTATTCCTTTACCATGCATATATCCATATATATATATATA
>NW_007726572.1:398719-407615 GCF_000696425.1 Galeopterus variegatus
TATATATATATATATATATATATATATATATCCATATATATTCACACACAAGTATACATATATCTCTCATATATGTATACATGTATGCATATGTGTGTGTATATATCACAAAACAATTTTTATGCTTTTCTATATGTCAAAAGTACCTCCAGTTTTTGTCATAGCTAGATCAAATTTAAAAAGGTAAAAGGGCAGCAAAGGACATAGAATAACAGCATATAACTCTCCATATACATATATAAACATAAAATATATACATATATATATATTTTAGACAGCTGAAAATTTTCAAAATCAGTTCCCAACCACAAGTGTGCAAAAGGTATTTACAAATATAATGCATTATCTTACTTCACCATGGGCTAAACTTGTTCTGGGGTTATGTGCTATACGATTAACAAAAAATCATACTTCTTTTATCACTAAAAGGTAACTATTCTGTTCACTTACAGAATACAGATAACCATTCTGGAATGCCAACTGAGTTTTACCCTAGGAATGGGAAAACACATGTCCATATACACTGTTTTTAAAAAAGAAAACAGCTGTAAACACTCCCAAACTAGACCCTCTACTATGAGTCTTTACTTGAAAAATGATGTTATATTGTGGTCCTCTTGGCACTTCTGATAAGCAACTCTTTGGACATAAGGTAAACTTATATTTAAACTAATATTAAAGGACTTACTAGAGGGGCAATTCACTGCTTACGTCTTTGAAATATTCTAAAAACTACTTTTTATTGATTGCAGAAAAAATTGAAAAATAGGCTAAAGATCATTTGTTTTTTAAATGACTAAATGACTTTTCTTTAGCTAAATAAGCAAAATTTACATGTAGAACAAATCAAGTATTTTGAAATTAAGATTAAAATCCAAGATCGAAATGGCAAACTAATGTTTTTTCCACTTAATCTTGCTGTTGTCAGTTTTTCTGAAATATCAAATAGAGTAATATATGACTTCACAATAAAGATGGCCTTATTTTTTATAACATTTTCTGCAGCAACTTTGGCTTTAAACAAAACCTGTTGTAAATGCTGTGAACTCATTAAGTGGTATGTAAATTCATTTCCTATTATTTTTCCCACAATGATTAAACCATAATAAATACTGAATGCTCACTAGGACACACTTATGCTAACCATACAGAATGAAAAATAACCAACGTTTAAAAATTAAGTTTTTTCACTAGAGACACAACTGTTATTTGCATAAAACACAAACTGATTGTACTTAACACTGACAGAGCACTGAATCAAATTTTCAATCATGCCTATAGGTTGGTTCTTCCCACAACATTTAAAAATCTTAATCCTTTATGTGTTCAAATCTGGGGCAGATTCTTTTCCTTTGCAGTATGAATGGTCAAACACAAAAATCAGAAAAAGAAACCTACCAAAGATTTTCCTCTATGCATAAATGCCACATGAGAAAAACAATATAAGACTGCTGTGAGACTTAAAATGTCAGAGAAGGAAGCTCTAGGGGTAGATCCCTCCACCAAAAACAACCAGCAAACTGGAAAAACAACCAGGAACTCTGGAACCTGACTGGACACTTAAAACAACCAGGAGCAGGCATGATGGAGAGGCTGCTGATCTTGATAGGAGAACCACATGCGCAAACCAGCAGCTACCATTCCCCATTCCTTAGCCCTGCCACAGCGGTGGGCATAACAGCCTGCATTTCTGGAGCAGTTTGCTAGTGCCACAGCAGGCAGTGGGGAACTTTGTCCTCCAAAAATTTGGGGTTGCACATTTTGGTTAGTATGGTGGATTACTAAGAGACAGGCACAGATGTAGATTCTTGCCTTTGTTTAAGTCCACTAGGGCTGCAGGGGGTAAAGGAGTGGAAATCTTCCACCCATAGCTTTCATTAGGTTTAAAGAAACAGCGTCTTTTTTTAAAAAGCCAGATATTTTGATATTTTTGTCAAGTCACTGGCTGACTGCAGAGATAACGGAATAGAAACTTTGGTGGTGACCACACATAACAAGGAACACACAGTTTGCAAAAATAGTTTGGGAAGGTCACAGATGGATGGCAATAGCTCTCAACAAGCAAGAAACACATTAGGAGTGGGAGAATCCGATTTCCACAGTTAACACATTATACTACTCATGGTGTCCAGGTCTCAACAAATAATTACAAAGCACATAAACAGAAAAGCACGGCTCATTAACAAGAAAAAAGGCATTTAACAGAAACCTTTAAATTCCTGAGAAAGCTCAGAATTTGCAAATACTAGTCAAAGATGTTAAATCAACTGTCTTAAAAATGCTCAAAGAGCTAAAGGAAACCATGGACAAAGAACTAAAGAAAATCAGAAAAACAATGTATGAACAAAATGAGACTATCAATAAAGAGAGAGAAATCATAAAAAGTAACCAAACACAAACTCGAGAGCTGAAAAGTACAACAAACGAAATGAAAAATTCAGTAGAGGGGTTCAACAGCAGATCTAAGCAAGCAGAAAAAAATGATTAGTAAATTTGAAGATAAGGCAACCAAAATTATCCAGTCAAAGAAGAAAGAAAGAAAAACAGAAAAAAAAAAAAAAAGATTGAAGAAAAACAGTTTGAGAAGTCTATGGGACCCTGTCAAGTGTACCAACATACACATCATAGCAGTCTCAAGAAAGAAAGAAAAGGAACAAAAAAAACCCCTGAAGAAATAATGGCTGAAAACTTCCCAAATCTGATGAAAGACACAAATGTACACATCTAAAGAGTTCAGCAAAATCCAAGAATAAACTCAAATAGATCCACATCAAAGCACATTACATTTAAAGTGTAGAAACCTAAAAACAAAGAGAATCTTGGAAGCAGCAAGACAGAAGCAATTTGAATTCATGGAAGTACGTCAAAGAGTTTGTGGAAAAATATAATGACAAGGTAATACAAATCTTTCCATAAACTTTTTGAAGATCCCCCCATAGAAAGGCTCCTCAATAAAATTTACAGATGATGTCTGATCAGAAACTATGAAGACCAGGTGCCAGCAGGAATAGCATATTTAACTTCTGGGGGAAAATGTCAACCAAGAATTCTATATCCAACAAAACTATCCTTCAAGAATAAAAGAGAAATTAAGACATTTCAAGATAAACAAAAGCTGAGGAAGTTTTTTACCAGTAGACCTGTCCTACAAGAAATGATAAAGGAAGAAATTCAGGCTGAAATAAAAGGACATAAGAAGAAATAACATTGGTAAAGATAACTACATAGGTAGTTATAAAAGTATTATTGTACTTTTGGTTTGTAACTCCTTTTTTCTTTTCCTAGATGATGTAAAAAGTGAATGCACAAAAAATTATAAATCTGTTAATAGGCACAGATACACAATGTATAAGGAGGTAATCTGGGACTAGATGGAGATATATAGGAGCATAGTGTTTATATAATACTGAACTATGTTGGTATTCAAATTAGGTTGTTATAATTATAAGATGTTAATTGTAACCCCCTAGGTTACTAAGTTACTAAAACAGTAACTAAAAAATATTACAGAAAAGAAAAAAAGAGAATCAACTAAATGCAAAAAGGGCAATAATAGACAAACTGTGGAGTGAGAAACATTAAATGGAAGACGACCTTTTTTTAAATTAATAATTAAATGTAAATGGACTAATCTCTTCAACTAAAAGGCAGACACTGGCAGACTATATTAAAAATCACCTGACCCACCCAAATGCTGTCTATGAAATGCACTTCAGATACAAAGACACAAATAGATTGAAAGTAAAAGAATAGAAAAAGGTTATTTCATGCAAATAGTAACCACAAGAGAGCTGGGGTAGCTGTTTCTTGTCAGACAAAATAAACTAAAATCATCAAAAAAGATAAAAGGAGAAAAAGAAGAATATTACATATTGATAAGAAGCTCAATACATTAAGAAATAATAATTATAAACATACACACACCTCACAGAGACTGAAAATATTTTAAACAAAAACCAATGGAAGTGAAAGGAAAAATAGTTCAATAATATTTGGAGACTTCAATACCCCACTTCCAATACTGGATAGAAGAAACAGATAGAAGGTCAATAAAGAAACAAAAGACTTGAACAACACTATATACTTAGTGTATTATACCTAACAGACATATATAGAATGCTTCACCTAACAACAGCAGAATATACAATCTTCTCAAGTACACACAAAACATTCTCCAGGATAGACCAAAAGTAAGGTCATGAAACAAGTCTTAATACATTTTTAAAAACTGTAATCATACAAAGTATCTTTTCTGATCACAATGGAATGAAAGTAGAAATCAATAACAAAAGAAAAACTGGAAAATTCACAAGTAGGTGGAAATTAAACATCACACTCTTAAACAACCAATGGGTCAAAGAAGAAATCACAACAGATATTAGAAAATACCTTGATACAAATGAAAACAAAAATACAGCATACCAAAACTTATGGTATGCAGTGAAAGCAGTGCTGAGGAAATGCACAGCAGTAAAGACCTACATTAAATATCTCAAATCAATAACCTAACTGTATACTTTACAGAATTAGAAAAAGAAAAGCAAATCAAACCCAAAGCTAGCTAGAAAGAAATAATAAAGACTAGAGTGGAGATAAACAAAATACAGAATCCAAAAACAATAGAGAAAAATCAAATCCAAAGTTGGTTCTTTGTAAAGGTCAAGAATATCAAGAAACCTCTAGCTAAACTAAGAAAATAGATTAGACTCAAATGACTAAAACCAAAAATGAAAGTGGGAATATTACTCCCAATTATATAAAAATTAAAGAGACTGTAAGAGAATGCTATGAACAAATTGTACACCAACAAACTGGATAACCTAATGAAGTGGACAAACTCCTAGAAACACACAAACTACCAAAACTGCCTAAGGAGAAAAAGACAATCTAAATAGACCTATAATAAATAGACTGAATCAGTACAAAACATTTGCAACAAAGAAAAGTCCAGGACCAGATGACTTCACTGGCGAAGTGTGCCAAATGTTTATAAAGAACTAACACCAATCTTTCTCAAACTATTCAAAAAAATTGGGGGGGGGGGCCTGGCCAGTTAGCTCAGTTGGTTAAGGCGCAGTGTTATAACACCAAGGTCAAGGGTTCAGATCCCTGTACTGGCCAGCTGCCAAAAAAAAAAAATTGGAGGGGGGAACACTTCCTAACCCATTCTATGAGGCCAGCATTACCCTGATACTAGCAAACCAAATTCAGCAGCACATTAAAAAGATTACACCAAGTAGGTATATGACCAAGTGGGATTAATCTCAAGAATGCGAGGTGGTTCAACATAAGAAAGATCAATCAGTGTAAGCTGTCCAGTTAGCTTGGTTAGAGCAAAGTGTTATAACATCAGGGGTTCAGATTCCCATATCAGCCAGCTGCAAAAAAAAAAAAAAAAGAAAGAAAGAAAAAAGGAAAAAAAGAAAACCAATGTAAATATCGTATTAACAGAATGGAGATAAATCACATGAACATCTCAAATGATGGAAAAAAAGGATTTAACAAAATTCAACACCCTTTTATTATAAAATCACTCAACCTAGGAACAAAAGGGAATTTTCTCAACATGATAAAGGCTATAAATGAAAAACACACAGCTAACATCATATCCTATTTTCTTTTTTTCTTTTCTTTCTTTTCATAACATCATATTCAATGGTAAAGACTGAAAGCTTTTCCCCTAAGATCAGAAACAACATAAGGATGCCCGTTTTTACCACTTCTATTCAACACAGTTACTAGACATTCTAGCCAGAACAGTTAAGTAAGAAAAAGAAATGTAAAAGTCATCCAAATTGGAAAGGATGAAGTAAAACTATCTCCATTCACAGATGACATGATTTTGTATGTACAATACCCTAAAGAATCCACAAGTAAAACCTGTTAAAGCTAATCAGTTTAGTAAAGTTTTGGGAAACAAAACTGACATGCAAAAATCAATGGTATATCTGTAGGTTAGCAATAAACAAAAAGGAAATTTAAAAAACGATCCATTTAGAATAGCATCAAAAACAATAAAATACTTAGGAATAAATTTAAACAAGGAGGTAATAGACTTACATGCTGCAAACTAGAAAATATTGTTGAATGAAATTAAAAAGGACCTAAATAAGTGAAAATACATCCTGTATTAACAGATTGAAGACTTAATATTGTTAAGATGACAATATTATCCAAAGTGATCTACAGATTCAATGGAATTTCAGCCAAAATTCCAATGGTGTTTTGTTTTGCAGACATAGAACAACATATCTTAAAATTTATATGAAATTCCAAGGGACCTTGAAAACTCAAAACAGTCTTGAAATTGAACAACAAAGTTGGAGGACTCACACTTCCTCATTTCAAAACTTACTAAAAAGCTACAGTTATCAAAACATTATGGAACTGGCATAAGAACAGACATATAGACCAATGCAAGAGAACCTTATGAGAGCCCAGACATAAACTCTCACATTTGACTTTTTGACAAGGGTGCTAAAACTATTCAATGGAGGAAAGGAGAGTCTCTTCAATGAAGGGTGCTGGGAAAACAAGATATTCTAATGCAAAAGAGTAAAGTTGGACCTTTACCTTATACCATATACAGAGTTAACTCAAAATGTATGAAAGGCTTAAATCTAAGAGTGAAAGCTACAAAACTCTTAGAAGAAAACACAGGGGGAAGTTTTTTTTGTGTTTTTTGTTTTTGTCTGACATCTTAGAGTGACTGCAGTGGATGCTGCTGCTCTTTGATCATCTACCTCCCAAGGACAAGAAGAAGAAGACAGACACCAGAAATTGGCCAGAAAAGATAAAGATCCGTGGCAAATCTGAGGGCAAGGCCAAAAAGAAGTGGTCCAAAGGCAAAGTTCAGGACAAGGTCAATAACCTAGTCATGTTTGACAAGGCTACATATGACAAACTCTATAAGGAAGTTCCCAACTATAAACTTTTAACACCAGCTGTGGTCTCTGAGAGACTGAAAGTTCATGGTTCCCTGGCCAGGTCAGCCCTTCAGGAGCTCTTAGTAAAGGACTTATTAAACTGATTTCAAAGCATAGAGTTCAAGTAATTTACACCAGGAATACCAAGGGTGGAGATGTCCCAGCTGCTGGTGAAGATGCATGAACAGGTCCAACTAACTGTATATTTGGAAAAATAAAACTTTATAAAATGGGAGAAAAAAAAAGAAAGAAAGAAAACACGGGGAAATATTCCTGACAATGATTTATTAAACATGACACTGAAAGCATAAGGAAACAAACAAAAACATTAGACATATTGAACATTAACTACATTTAAAACTTCTGTGCACACAGGGAAAGTAAGGAAAATAAAATGACAACCCATAAAATGGGAGAAAATATTTGCAAATCAAATATCAAATAAGGGTTTAATATCCAGCAAGAATAATAACTCAAAAACAAAAAACAAACACCCAAATAAAAAATGGCTGGCTAGCTCAGCTGGTTAGAGCAGTGTTTTATGGTCAAGGGTTTGGATTCCTATACTGGCCAGCCTCACCCCTGCCACCCAAATAAAGACAAAACAAAAATTTTAAAATGGGCAAAAGTCTTGAATGTACATCACACAAAAGAAGATATAGAAATGGCCAATAAGCACATACATGAAGAGATGCTCAACATCATTACTCATTAGAGAAATGCAAATCAAAACCACAATGAGATTCTACTTCGCATCTACTACAATGGCTATTATCTAAAAAACAGAAAACAACAAGTGTCAGTGAGGATCAGGACAAACTGGAATACTGCTACATTGCCGGTAGGAATGTAAAATGGTACAGCCATTGTGAAAAACTGTTTGGTGGTGACCTCAAAAAGTTAAATAGAATAATCATATGACCCAGCAATTCCACTCCTAGGGATATACCCAAAAGAACTCAAAGAGATACTTGTACACCAATGTTAATAGTAGCATTATTCACAATAGGCAAAAGATGTAGACAACTTGTCAATCAAAAGATGAATGGATGGTCTCATAACCGGGAGGTTAATACATACATACATACATACATACATACATACAAACATACATAAACAAACAAACAATAAAGAGACAGAGAGGAAGAAAGAAAGAAACAACAACCACAGTAATACATTGAACTTTTAGAAAGAGAGAAAAGAATTGTGGTTACTAGAGGTGAAAAAGGGGAGGGGAGGAGGGGGGGAAGGGAGAAGGACTAATGAGGAGTTGGTTAATGGATACAAAGAATGATTGCATATTGTAATGATGAAGAAACTTAACTATGATCTAACCATCACACATTGTACACACTACTGAAAATCAACGTTGTACCCCACATGTATATATAATAGATTATCTTAAAAAAAAATTAATAAACACAAAGTGGCATACACATACAATGGAGTATAGTAGTTCCCCCCTGTCCTTGAGGGATATGTTCCAAGACCCCCTGAGGATGCCTGAGACCAGGGACAATTCTGAACCCTATAAATACACTGTTTTTTCCTATACATACATACCATACATACCCATAATAAAGTTCAATTTATAAATGAGGCACAGTAAGAGACTAACAACAATAATAATAAAATAGAGCAATTGTAACAATATGTCAGCATCACTACTCTTGAACTTTGGAGCCAATTATTAAGTAAAATAAGGGCTACTTGAACACCAGCACTGCATTACTGTAACAGTAGATCTGATAGTGACTAACCCGAGCATAGCATATACAGTGTGAATATGCTGGAAAAGGGATGACTGACATCCAGGGCAGGAGGGCACAAGATTTCATCAAGCCACTCAGAATAGAGTACAATTAAACTTATGAATTACTTAGTTCTATAATTTTCCAATTAGTATTTTCAGACCATGGTTGATGAAGGGTAACTGAAACCGTGGGGGGTGGGGGTGTTGAGGGGGTGGG
>NW_007726572.1:407854-448276 GCF_000696425.1 Galeopterus variegatus
TGGGGGTGTTGAGGGGGTGGGGGAGGGGGGCTACCACAGTATTCTGCCATAAAAAATAAAGTTCTGACACACTACAACATACATGAACCTTGAGAACATTATGCTAAGTGAAATAAGTCAGACACAAAAGGAGAAATACCATGATTCTACTTATATGAAGTATGTAGAAAGGAAAATTCATAGAAACAGAAAGTAGAATCTAGCTTCCAGGGGTTTGGGGAGAGGGGGAAATGGGGTGTTATCTTTGGGTAAAGCATTTTTGTTTGGGATAATGAAGAAGTTCTGGAAATGGTGGTGATGGTTACACAACGTTCTGATTGTATTTAACGTCACGAATTATATGCTTAAAAACATTTAAAATGGTTAATTTTCTTATGTATATTTTACAATAATAATGAAAAATTTTAACTACTGTCAGCTGGCATTTATATTATTTTTTCACCAAGCCTAAATATGGCCATTACCTCATTTTGGTAGAACTTTATTTAAAGAATTGGCTAAATAATTTCAGTGTGAATAGTCAACCTATACCAATTAGTTGAACACAACTGAATAAATATTAGGACCATGGCTTATGACTACGAGGTAGAAACTTACAAAAGACTTCTGTCACTCTCACCTCAACAGTAAGAACAATCCAGAGAGACTATAAAACCAGTTTTTAAAATTCAGAGAGCTAAGGATGCCAAGAAACATAAATGAACTAAATTCTAGAGGAACAAGCCCTCTCTGGAAAAGAAAACAGGGCTGTTGTCATGGTGAAAGGAGAAGCAAACCTGCAGTAGAAGGGAGAAACTAACCCAACTTTTAACAAACTTTTAAGGGATGCATGTGGGCTGACAAGACAAATTAAGACCTGAGCAACCTCATTCACAAAGCAAATCTGCATGTTCCCAAAAGGATCCTTTCCAAGCACTGGAGCTGCATCAGGGGGGTGGGGAGATGGGCCCATAAAATGCTAGGGACAGGGCAGGAGAGCTTAGAGAAATCCCTGCCCAAGAGGCACTGGGCCTTCACCAAATGCAGCAGGGTATAAGTCAGTGCTTTCTCCAGAGATGAGGAAAGCCAGGGGTGGGGCTAGAGAAAAGAAAGTGTACCAACTGCTCAATATGTCAGCAGCTGGGCTGTGAAAGAGAGAGGAGATCTCCCACAGTTCAAAAAACTGTTGGCTAGGCTGTAAAGGATGGAGAGATTTCCTGAGTCTCACAAGTGCTCAGATCCCAAACCTTAATGAAGGGAAAGTCCTGATTCTGCCCTCAAAACATGACACCAGTGGTGAACTAACTATAACCAAAGCTGTAACAGAGTCTCAATGCGAATTAGATTGACTCAACCCCTAATACTCGTGGCCTGACAGAATAGTTCGGTCTGTACTGTCCTTTTTCATACAAAGTCAGACATAAAATAAAAAATTAGAGATCAAGAAACAGAAAAATGTGACTCATAATCAAGAGCAAAGATGTAATAAGTTTCAGTGACAATTATTTCAAATGATGGCTTTTGTTTTGCTACTCAGATAATATTTTAAAGTACTACAGTTTATAGAATAGTTTAATTGGAGTAGAGACTGTTTTTGATAATGACTATTGTTTGTTTCTCCATATAAAGGTATTGTAAGTGGTGTATAAAATTCATACAATATAGAAACTAGAAGAAAGCAATGGCACCACCTGGCTCGCCACTGTTAATAGTTTGGACAACAAAATGCCAGATCTTTCTTTGTGTCAATGACATTCATACAATCGTCTGTGGAATGTGACTATCCCTCAAAGTACTATAATATGCTATTTGGAAAAAAGCATTCCATGGTAAAATAAATTTTGGAAAGCTAAATCAACTAAAGTAGAAAACTGTAGAACTTTGCAGAGACTTAATATATACTAATGAGTATTATGATGCTCCAAATATATTTATCCACACGTTTTAATACTTTACAAAACTATTATTAACATTTAATAAAACATATACAAATACATTCACATAAATTGCACCAGGCCACACATGCTGTCTCACATCCTGTTTTCCCATCAAGTATTATATTTCAGCTTTTTGCTCTCAGTCATGTTACGGAGATCCATTTAGGTAAATGAATGTAGCTATATATCATCTTTTTAAATGAATGTTTAGTATTCCATCATATGGCTGTACCATGCAGCAGAAATGTTTTATGCTTCCTGTTTTGTCACACAATATTAAGAAAGACATGGTGAGATTCACTACAGTTAAATATATTAAGAAAGGGTGAGACTTAATAAAAATTAATAAATTTTACTGCTTCATCAAGAACATTCTTAAGTGAAACTGTTTCTTTCCCTGTAAGTGCATGCATACGAAAAATGCCACTGCTATGATTTGAAATAAAGAGACAATAGCTTTACACACATTGCATATGTACCATTAGGGAAAATGTCAACACACTCATAAAAAAAACAAGGCAAATAACATTTCACTATTACAAAAATTAAGTTTTGACCTTGCAGGCTTCCTGAAAGGATCTCAAGATCACAGATCGCACTGTGAGATCTACTGAGTTCGTTTACCAAACTTAATTCCAGTTAACCTATCTTAGCAAACTGAACATTAATAATTCAAGAAGAAGGTTAATGGTCAGCTAGTAATAATAGTAATAATCATAACCAAAATTATCAATTGCTGAGCACAGGAAGAAGAGCAAGTATGGAGAAAACATGAATTCAGAACTGAACCTTCTGGAACAAACAAATTTGGTACTATGGAAAGAAAACTGAATTGGGATTCCTAAGGCAGGTGCTAGAACTCAGAAAAAACTCAATGTTTAAAGTACAGATTTGAGAGTTACACTTACAAAACTGATTGAAGCCAGCAAGAATACTTGTAATCCGAGGGAAGTTCAGAAACTTCAGGAATGCCTTACAATTAACAAGTGAATAAAGGAGAAATCATCAAAGCAGTTCCAAAAAGAATGGATAAAGACATGAATTTTGACAAATGAAGGAACACTAGATACAATTCAGGCCAACAAATTTATTTTATGATTAAAGAAACAAAGACTTGAAGAGGCTCAAAAAATGAAGTGATTTGGCCAAAGGCTCTGGAAGTGAGAGGGTCAAATCCCACCTTAGGGATCCCAATTCGGTTTTCTTTCCACAGTACCACATTTCCACAGAGTCAGGAAGCAACCCCTTCCTCTTCTAGCTACTGAAGAATTAAAATCTAGCATTAGGAACAAATATTAAGAAGAAATTGTATTTGTACCTCTATTCCCTCCAAACCCTGCTACTCCTGCAGTCTTCACTATCCCAGTGAATGGTACCAAGTCTTTGCTATCCCAATAAACTGGTAACTTAAATCTAACACTTGCTCTCATTGTCTTTCCTCTTCTCACACTCCACAATCAATGCATCACCAAAACCTTCTAAATATATCCAGTCTGACCACATGAACTGCTAAAATCCTGATCTAAGCCCCATCATCTTTTTGCTTAGAATTTAATATTTAGAGCATCCTAACTGATCTTCCTGCTCCCACGTCACCACCACCTCTGCCCTCCCTGCCACACTGCCCACAGTATATTTCCTATATAACAGCCAGTACAAACATATGAGTATTAAATCATAAATAATATCATCTCTCTTCTTCAAAACACTACATTCCCTTTTAACTTCATTTCCTACCATTCTACTCCCAACCACTGCACTCTAGATAGTTAGTCTCTTTGCTGTTCCTACCTTTGTACTTGCTCTTCCATGGCCTGGAATACATTTCTCTCAGATATGTCAATGGCTCACTTCCTTACTTCCTTTTGGGTTCTACTCAAACATCACTTCCCTGGTCACACTGTACAAAACAGTGACAGCCCTACACCTAGGTCACACTCTATCCCCCTTAACTGCTTTAATTTTCTCCATAGCCTTGCTGCCTGACAGTCTAAATATTGATCCACTGCTGATTCTCTCCACTAGAATATGATCTCCTTAAGAGCAGAGACTTGATATATTGTTTTGTTTACGGTTGTATCCCCAGCGTTAAGAACAAAACCTGGCACTAAATAGGCACTCACAAATACTTGTTGAATAAATGAATGACAGCAAGTAGTAATATTATAGATTAATCATCATTTATAACTTAAGCTCTTTCTGCCTAACTAAAGTCAATCTATTAACTGGCAAAATTTCTGATAACTGTCTCATGCTGACTGCTCTGCTAAGATTTTCTCCTATATGTTAAAAAGTTTTATTAATTCGTTCAATAGACATTTACATAGAGGCCCTACTATGTCCCAGGCAATATAGGAGGGTGAGAAGATAATAAGATATGAACTGTGCCCATAAGAAAATCTTGGGAAGGTATTATATTATTTCCAGAATGATGAAGTTATACTGCTGCAAGTAAGTTTGACTTCAGGTTAACACAGCAAATGTTTTTTATAATTATTACAAAGGCTAAATATTTATTCAACAAATAGCATACTTATTCAAATTATACTTTGATGAAAATTGTTGCCGATGTGACAACAAATATAAAATTTAATTTAATTGGCTGACTTTATTAAGGTTGTAGAGATCAAGACATACAGTTCACTCTATTGGAAACCCTACAGGTACATGAAATGACATCCCCACCCCTGGATTCAATAAGAACTTACACAAAACCTAAGCCAGTTGCCAAGAAACCTCTAACAAGCTCATTAACATTGTTTCTCAATACATTCATTTGTATAATAAATTAATCCCCCCAAATCCTTCTGGCTTTCCACTGAAACTTATTTTAATTATTTTCCTTAAACATATTTTTTGCATACATTGTCTTTGGGTAGTAAGTTAAAATTCAAAATATAATTAAAATTTGATTTGAAAATCACTTAAAATGTAGATACTTTCATCATGAATAATCATCAATTGATTTGCAGATGATAAATCCCCACAGAAAGGGCGTTTGTTCTAAACAGCTGCTCAGTTTCAGTGAATTCAGAAAGTCATCTATTAGAAATGTCATCTGATGCTTTTAAATAATAATGGTCTCACTCAGAAAAGAACCAAGAGAGCAATTGTAACCACTTGAGGTAGTGCCTCATTTTGATATACAAATGGTTATATACAAAAAGAAAGAAGCCCATTTAAAAAGAAGCATAGATTGGAAACAAGTGGTATCTGAAAAATATAAAGATTTCATTAAACCATTCTTTTGTAAATGAATCAAACGCTTTTAATTTAATTAGTTACTTCAGCTACATTTATTTTACCAAATTCTCTTTGATTTAAAAAAAACAACTTTAAATTAAATTGTAAAATCAGGAGTTCAGGGAAAGATACAAACAGGTGTTTTTAAAACACTTGCTCTGCCAATTATTTCCTGCACTTGGAAACCAATCATCATCTCTGGTGGCTAGTGAAACATTACTACTACAAAAATTTAAATTCCTCCACTGTAATTCAAAAACAAAGATGGCAGTTCAAATGATCAGTTTACATCTCAGTTGAGAGCTCCTAATCATGCATTTGAATGTAACTACAGTATTTCTCAAAGTACAACTACAGGAAGGTTACAGTAGACTATTGGTTATTTGGGGTTTTAAATTACCTTACTTAGTCACTTGGAAACCAACATTTTTAAACAATAAAGTAAACACTGGGAATTTACAGCTTTGAGTGGGTAGTACATACCCTATCTTCTTTCTTACAGCAATCCAACTTATTTTATTTGGTGAAAAGTGAACTAGTAGTATGATTAGACCAGTAGATTCAAATTCTTCTTGAGGAAGCTATCCTCCAATTCTAATCCTGGGTATATCCAAGAGAAACTTTAACACATGTTTACCTACAAATACGGACAGAAGTGCTCATAGCAACATGTTTATAATACTAGAAACAGCCCAAATGTCTATTATAGACAGTATAATATATAAACAAATTATGCTAAATTTGAGAATGAGTATTATACAATGCTAAAAATGAACTACAGCTAAACGCAGTAAGGATGAATATCAGTAACATGAAATTTAATCAAAAAGCAAGTCCCAGAAAATTACATTTAGTATGATTAATCTTTTTATAAAAATAAAACCAAGAATAAATAAAATAATATATTGTTTAGGTTAACGTGTATTATCATACTTTCATAAAACACAAAGGACTGAAATAATGAAGTTCATGATGACAGTTATCAATTAGGGAGAAGCAAAGAGAAGAACACAAAGAAAGTCACCGGCAATGTTTAAGAAGCTGTGTTCACAGATGTGGATTATTTTATTCACGTATAAATGCATATACACATAGATGTGCAGGCCATACAGGGACCAGTGAATACATTATAAGCCAAGAATTATGATTAATATAATTCTGTGCAAATTAGTGAGAAAATGTTCATAAGTTAGAAAAAATTAGGAATGAAAAGAGAGGCATAATTAACAGTGGATTAAAAAATCTTAAGACACTAAAATATTTTAATAACAAAAAGGACACAGGGCTAGAGTCACAGGGCTGATTTCTTTTTCCCAGTCATCCACTGTGCAATTTCAGGCTAGTCACTTAGATGAGTTTCCAAAACTGACTACAGTCAGATGGACTTTTTGTCCCTGAAACAAACAGCCCATTTTGATGTCGTCGGGCATGAAATTTGATCTCTTCTAGGAGATATATCGCTCTGTTCTTGGCTTCTCTTCTTTTCCTGGCCCACCAACATATCTAATACTTGTCACTATTTTGCCTGCAAATAAAGCACCTAACTAAACATTCAGCAGGTTATCTTCATAATTTATACAGATTATTACAACCACTGAAGATGAACATGAAAAAACACAAATACCCTGGGAAAACAACTGCTTTTATCTACAATGTATTTATTCAATAAATGTTGTTCCTATATAAAAGACATATTGGTTAATAATAACTGTATCAGTCCAGTGTAACCAGGTTATGCTATAGTAACAAACACCAACAAATTTTAGTAGCTTAAAGGAACTGAGATTTTTATCATCTTTCATGCTGTATATCCACTGAGAGTTGACTGGGGCTCTGCTCCAAGACTTCAAGGACCTAGGCTGAAGGAACAACCAACACAGCAAGGGGATAAAGAGTGGCAAAGTACTTACCTGTTCTAACTCTTAAAGTTTCCATGTAGGAGTATCACACATTACTTTTTGCTCAGATTTAATTGGCTATATCAAGTCACATGGCCATGCCTAATTTCAAGTGGGCAGGAATTCCTACCATATTCCCCAAAACAATTTTTGCAATTTAACAACATTTTAGCATTTGGAAACAAACATCACAGAAAAAGTTAACATACTATGATGTATTAAAAATTCAAGATTAGAAAGAAATAACCAACACAATTGTTTTTTTAAAGATTATATCATAAAAACTCAAGTAGCAAATATAAAGAAAAGGTCAAATACAAACAAAATCCCCATCAAAATTCTGAAAGAGAAAACAAATTATTTATCCCCCTCAACAAGTATAAAGAAATTTCAAAGAAATATTTACTTTCCCCCCTAAAATCCCAATATCAAAACTAAGAAATTCGAAAGTTATCTACAGTTGGGAGATCAATAGATCTCCACTACAAGGGAAATAAAGCAGGAATAGACATAGTAATTATAGATTTTATTTAATTATACTTAGAAGAAGGCAGCCTATGCTAAAGATATTATGTTAGGAATGATATGGAAGTCTATAATGTGTACCATAATGGGGGAAGGGATCTGGAAATGGGATATATGTAGGCCAGGGTGACTCCACTAAACACTGGAGAGGAAAGTATATTTAAATCAATAACTAGAAGACTTGGAAACCCTCTGGGTGAGCCTGTATTTAGTAAACACTTAAGTATTAAGGAGGAAAGTACATTGAAGAAAACAGGCATTCACTCTACAGGCACAATGGAGGTAGAAAGGAAAGGAAAACCTGAAGGCTTAATTAAAAGTGAGGCATGACAGACAGAGGCCTGATAATCTGAAAGGTATCATGGTAGATGAATCTGTATTCTTCTCTGGAACTTTCTTACAAGAGCTGGTGAACATATACTGGTGAGAAAGAAGCATATTCAATCTCAGTAACCACTGAAATGGAAAGGCTCAATCAAGCCTCAGGTATATGATAATCTTTGATGCCATGTTAAGATTTGCTTTAAACATCTTATTATCTGAGGAACTTTAGATACCAAAAATTATCAAAATAAGATCTTTCTCTCCATCAGGTAATTTTATCATGGCTTCTGATCTTTACAATTATCTATAAAGATGTTCACTGGTTGCCTTTGCTTGGCAAAGGCCTATTATTTTGAACAGTGTATTAGGCAAGGTTCAGTCAAAAGACAGAAACCAGTAATCCTAACAGAGAGAATTTAATAAAAGTTGCTAACTAGGAATTGGAGAACTGAAAAGGCAAAAAGGAGGGCACAGATTATCGGAGGGCAACTGCAAGCAGCAACTATCAGCACCAGAGCTGAGGGAAACAAGGGGAAGCTATTGGAATTATTAAAACTCAGAGGCTTGCACAAGAAACCCTATGAAACTGGAATCTAGACCTCCAAAAAGGAAGCACTGTTCAAATGATACTAAGTGCCAAGAGCTTGGAGAAACATCCCTACAAAGCTGGGACCTACATCTGTTAAAGGGAGGAAACAGTTAGTTGACACTGGTATCTCTGAGGGGATATGATGAGGATGGCTGTGTGTGTGGAAAAACTGCAAATTGGAGCCATCTGCCACTCCTGTTCCTGTGCAGACTTGCTGCTGTGGAAATACTCACAGAAGAGGTGGTAAACAATGCGAAAATCCTCTTCTTACTTTCCTATCTCCCTCTACCTTCTCTACTGGCAGAACATAACAGAAAACCAACTGCAAAAGAGAAATATAGTTTGTAGGGTCCCTGCTGCTCCTACACCACAAAGTAAAGTTCAGAAGAGTGAGTGTGAAGCTGAAGGAAAATAGCTTAATAGCCAATATCACCTGTATGATTTTATTTCTCCATTTTAGACACTTAAGGTGATATTTAGAGTTACAAAACTCTAGTTAAACGAGTCTGTTTGATTTTTCTCATGACTTCATAAAATACATAATCAATATCAAAATAAGGATATCTATTTTAATACTCCAAACTGAAAAAATGAACCTTCTGTACTCTGTAATAAAGGCAATGCAGATCTTCAGAACCAAAGCAGAACCTCAAGAATTGAAGAAGTTCGTAAGGCTCAATTGTGGCATCCACATAAAAACTTTAAACTCTCACCTATTCAAAAATTAGAAGATTAATGTGGATCAGTGAAAGGTATGAATTGCTAAATTTTTTGGTAAATGCTATTTTATTACTTTCAAACAAAAGTAGCTTTTTCCTTTAGACCAAATCTTTTCATACTAATTATTTTAATATTTTATTGCCTGAAATGCTCTGAATCTTTTTCTGTAACAGTTAAGTTTTTATTAACATTTGTTTATCATTTCAAACATACCATATTTCACTAAGTCTAAGATGTTATCAGTGATAGAACACAGCATTATTACATAAACCAGAGGGGGGGAAATGCTATAAATTAAACTGTGATATAATGTGTCCTTTCACAGACTTTTTAAACTTACTGAGCTTTCCTATACTAATAACCTAATGTACTGCTAAGGGATAATATCTCAGGATATGCTTTTATTAATAACTTTTTTATTGCCAATTGCAGTTATATTGGTTTTAAGAATACACATACACATATTCTGATTTCTTGAACTTCAATTTTTATTTGTCTTATAGCTTTGTTTACCTCATTATTTACTCAACAAATCTCTTTTTCCAGATAGAACATAAAGATTAACTTTAGTGCATTTCTGTTAATTCCAAACTAGTGGGCTGAATAACTCATTTAACACTTACAGGGCTAAGGGAAATGGGAAGAAGATTGGGAGAGATGGGTAAAAGGTTTATTTCTGGAGTGATGAAAACATTCTGAAATTAGATTATGGTGATAATTATACAACTGTAAGTATATTAAAAACATTAAATTGTACACATTAAAGGGGTGAGCACTATAGTATGTCTCAATAAAGCTGTTGTAATAATTATATTTATAATAAACTCTGCCTCCACATGTCAATAAAACAATTAATTGAGCATAAAATATTTACAGCACACTTTTGATTTTTATAAAATCTTGGTTCTCAAATAACTATGTTAAAGCATTCTCTAAGCTCGGTTGTCAGCTAACTTTGCCTGTAAATAACTCAATAGTAAGTATTCGTGGTTTTGTGGGCCACATACAGTCTCTGCCAAATATTTTAAAATTACCTTTAAAAATGTAAAGCTATTCTTAGCTTTAGAGCTGTAGCTTGTGGACCTTTGTTCTGACCACATCCTACTTTAATTCAGAAAGCAAGCAGTCTAAATGTAACCCACAGCAATGACAATAAGGAGACAGCAAACATAAAAGCAGTTTTGGTCTTGGAGGAATTCATTTTAACTGTCACGTACTGCTAGGTAGGGAGGTGAAGAGTTGGATACTGACTAAAATGATTTCCACACCATACATCAAATGCTCTAGATTTGTCTTCTCAGCATGCGAGGTGCCTTGATGGAAGAAGAAAGACCTCAGACATGTATTATTAATAACTTATGTGCTATTCACCTCCAAAAATCATGTGAGGAGACAAAGACAATTACAGAAATGATTCACAGTGATACACTCTAGATATTTAATCAAAATTCTTATCACCTCCAGTTTTGAAAGGATGGAAATATAATGTAATCAATTAGCATTATTATAATTAGGACTCCTAGTACAAGGTTTTTCAACTGGGTTTCTGCAGAACTCTAAGGTTTCATGAAGTGCTACTCACTGAAGAAATCGTGACAAAAAAATAAACACTGTTTTTTGAACTTTGCACATCTCAAGATGCTAGAGCTCATAGTGTTAGAAGATGACCAAGCAGCCCCAACAGCAACTTCCTGTCTTTCAGCTCCTTAAGGCAATACCTTCTTTAGAATTTCATATAAACTGAATCACATAAGGGAATGTACCTTTATATGCGTAACTTCTTTACTAAGCACTAGGATTCTGCGTTACTCCATGTTGTGTTATCAACAGTGTGTTTCTTTTTACTGTTTAAGAGTATTCCCCATTTCCCTGTTAATAAATATTTGGGTTGTTTCCAGTTTTTAAATATTATAATTAAATTTTGCTATAAATATTCTCATATTCTTCATTTCTGCTAGGTAAATACCTGAGTAAAGCTGCTGAGTCATATGGTAGATGTACGTTTAACTTTCTAAGGGATGTCGTTTTCCAAAATGGCTGTACCGTTTTCTATTCCCACCAGCAATGCATGCGTTCCATATTCTTATAAACATTGGTACTACCTATCTTTTTTAATTTTAGCAATTCTGATGAATGGTACCTCACGGTCATTCTAATTTGCATCTTCCTGGTAACTAATGATGCTGATCACCTTTTCATGTGCTTATTATCTATTCATAAAGCTTCTTCAAATCTTCGGTCCATTGTTAATTGGGTTGTCTTACTGTTAAGACTTCTTTACACATTATAGATTATAAGGCCTTTATCAGACATAAATGTAAACATTTTTTTTTTTACATTCTGTGGCTTGACTTTTTGTTCTCTTAATGGCATCTTTTAAAGAACAAATATTTTTAATTTCAATGAAGTCCCATATGTCATTTTTTATTTTATGGTTACTGCTCCTTCTTTCCTAAGAAATTCTTGGTACCAGTAGGCCACAAATATTTTTTCTATATATTATCTTCTACAAGTTTTATAGTTTTGACCTTTAGATTTAAATCTAGTGTCCATTTTGAATTACTTTTTGCATTTGGTGTGAGGTAAGGGTCAATATTAATTCCTTTACTGATTTTTTTGTATGCCTGTTCAATCGGAGAGATCTATGAAAGAAATATATTAAATCCATAACTATAATTGTGGACTTGTTTGTTTCGTCCTTGTAGTTAGTCCATTTTGCATTATGTATTTTGAAGCTATATAATTAGGTGCATACAAATTAGGTACATCTTCCTAATGAATACAGCCTTTTAGCCTTATCCCTTTTTTAATCTCTAGTAATGTTTCTTAACTTAAACCCACTGTGTCATTTTATTAGTAAAGCCACACAAGCCTTCTCTTGGTTAACATTTGCACAGGATTGTTTCCCATCCTTTTACTATGAAACTTTCTGTTTATGCTTTATAAGCAGCATACAGTTGGGATTTGCTTTTTTATACAGCCTGATAATTTGTCTTTTAATGGAAATGTATAGTCCGTTTGCATTTAATTATCGATATAGTTGGGTTTAAGTCTACCATCTTTCTATTTATTTTCTATTTGTATCATTGTTCTTTATCCTTTGGCCTTCCTTTCTTTCCTTCTTTTATATTAGTTTTTTTTTTTTTTTGCAGCTGGCCAGTACAGGAATCCAAACCTATGACTTTAGTGTTCTAAGGTTGCGCTCTAACCAACTGAACAACTGGCCAGCCGCAGGCACTTTTCATAATTGTTAAGCATTTTATAGGCTTGTTACATCTCTTAGCATCATTCTTTCAGTGGTTACTGTAGAAGATACAGTATTTTATTTTCTATCTTAAATTAGTACTTTTACCATGTCCTAAACAATGAAATTCTTACAACTCCATTTACTATTTTTGCTACTGCTGTCATATATTTACTTCTACATAAGTTATAAACCCCATGAGACACTGTTAATATTGTTGGTAAAAGTCAATAGTCTTGCTAACCATAGTTAGCTTTTCTAGAGCTCTTCATTCCTTCATACTTCCATCTGGGAATTTTTCTTTTTAACCTGGTGAACTTCCTTAATATTTCTTGAAGTACAGATCTTTTGATAACTTCTCTCAGCTTTTGTTTATCCAAGAATATCTTCATTTCATCTTGATTTTTCACTGAGGATAGAATTATTGCTTGGTAGTTTTTTCTTCTAGGACTTTAAAGATGTCATTCCATTGTCTTCTGGCTTCCATAGTCTGTAGAGAAACTGACTTTCATTCTTACTATTTCCCTGTAAATAACACGTCTTTCCCCCCCTCTGACCACTTCTAAGACTTTTCTCATATAATATAAATTCATATAATTCATATAATAAAAAATCCCATAAAATATAATATAAATTCTCATATATATAAATTCACATATAAAATGAATTTTAGCACTGTGAGTCCCAAACTATGTGCTAAGGTAGACACAGCAACATCTGTCAGACACTATATTAACTGCTACTATTATTAAGGTGTTCAGATCTAACTACTTAATAAATACAACAGTTATCTCTTTTAGCTTAGGACTGTGGAAAAATTACTAAGACACTAAGGGCATCTTTCACCAAGAAAGTTAACAATTAGATGTGGTTTTCTTATTTATCCTGTTTTGGGCACACTAAACTTCCTGGATCAGTGGCTTGACGTCTCAACAGTTCTGAAAAACAGCCATTATTTCTTCAAATACTGGTTTTACCTCTGATGGAGTTTGGATGTGTTGTCCCCTCCAAAACTCATGTGGAAATTTGATCCCCATTGTGGCGGTGTTGGAAACTGATTGAGTCATGGGGGCGGATCCCTCATGAATGGATTCATGCTCTCCCTGGGGGATGAAGGATTAATGAGTGAGTTCTCGCTCTATTAGTTTCTGCGAGAGCTTGTTGTTTATAGGACCCTGGCACCTCCTCTCTCTCTCTTGCTTCCTTTCACCATGTGCTGATCTGCTTGTACCCATCGGCTGCCTGCCACTTTCCACCATGAGTAGAAGCAATCTGAGGCCCGTGCCAGATCCAGCTGTCCCAGAATCATGAGCCAAATAAACCTCTCTTCCTTATAAATTACCCAGTTTCAGGTATCTCTGGTATAGCAACATAAAACGGATTAATACAACCTCTTTCCCTTATCAGTTTCATCACGGACTCCAATTATATGTATGTTAAATCATTTGTGTTCCATTTGTTTTTCATGCTCTTCTGCTTCTTTCTATCTTGTTTTTCTCTGTGCTTTTAAAGATAAACTCACAACAACTCTACCTGGTGAGTACTATCAAGAAAGACAGCAGGTATTACAGAAAAACATTTCAGTATACTCAGTCTTCTACTCCATTCCCTAAAAAGGGAAAAGAAAATATTTTCCTCTGTTTCACAAATGAATATCAAAAACTGTGTTGAAAAAAATTTAAGATTAGTAAATTACTATTCCATTTTAAGGAATGAACTAGGAATTGGTCCTACCTTCAGTCTCATCAAGCACCATGGAAAAGCTACAAAAATATGTTCAAGGACTTATGAGGTCATCACAAATATGAGATAGAAACAAGATATATACAAAACTGCCTTTCCTTTCAATTTTTGTGAAATTAGATAATATTCCTGAAGAAAGTAAGTCAGAGCATTCCTGACAATCTTTTCCAAAAGAAAAACCACAACTTAGAGCAATTTTAGCAATATCAAATTATCTGAAAAGTCAACAAATTTCACTTACTATCCTACAAAAATGTGCATGACAAATTATTTCCTGATGAAGGGATCTTATCCGATTTTTATTTTATGTGTTTTTAAAACAAGGTTTATATAAAGCAGATAATACTATAAATAGTATCTTTGCAGGAGACCTGTAAATATTCCTCTTCCCTACTTTGGTAGACCTGTAAACATTTCTCCTTCAGCAGAATCATAAAGACAAATTCCAGACTCAATTCCACAACTAGTTAAAAAATTTTTTCAACTACACCTGGTTACATTTTTAACAGTTCTGAGAAGAGATTTCAGACAGAGAGAAGGCCAAAGAGCCTCTAGCAAATACCTTCCACTGCTATCCATCCGTTCTAGATTGGCCAAGTTATTTAAAATTATTAATGAACCTTTTTTGAGAAAAGCATTGGCAGGTGTTGGACATTCCATCAGAGAACTAGGCCATATCCACTTACTGGATGACTACAGATGCTACTCTTTCTATACAACAAGCCATTTTCATCTTTTACAGACAATATGCTCCAGTTCCTCATATAAGGGAAAGTAAAATAAATACTCATATGATCATATGAAAAGCTCCCTTAGTTCTAGATATAATAAATCATAGTCACCGTCTTATATCTGATACATTATTATATCTAGTGCATTGCAATATCTAGGATAAACGGACATGAAGAGTAAAAATCATCTCTGAAAAATGAGTAAAACTATAAGCTGCTATTTAAATTGAACTTATTATACTACCAAAATGTGCATGACAAATTATATCCTCCCCCCACCTCAAATCAGTTAATAGTAATTCATGCTTCTTTAAAGTATGCGTTTACTTGGCTAAAGCTAAGACCCACAGTTTGATCCTTATATAAATCACTCAAATTTTCAACCAGAGATAAAATGTACCCATAACTATGGACAACCAGAAATGATAAATATGTATCAGGGGTCTTATGAGGATTTAGCCAAGATTACAGGTGACTCAATATCATCAATTATCAGGAAGGTACACAATTCAAACGTATGTGACCTTCGTTAAATACCTTGGTCCTTTTCATAAGTCAACAAAATTTTAATACTTACAAAATGCTTACACATATTCTTATTTCCTTTCTTTCCTCATTTCATGACATTTTTAGTGATTTCTACTCTTCCTTTTTTATTTTGCTCTAATTCAATATGTCCTCCAAGAGTCAAGCACACAGACTTCTAGCATGATGGTAATTCCTTTGAAAGCTTACAAAGTTCTCAACTCTATGGTTTATTCCTTCAATTAGTATTTGGTGCTCACATTGTGTGAGTATTTGAATTTGTTACTAACAGTTGAAATAAGAAAATGTCAATCACACTTAATGAATTAGAGAAGATTTAAGGGTTTTCTATTATAATGTTACTCTCAATAATGAATGAGAGAGAAGACTGGACTTACAGTTTATAGGCTGGAAATTGCTCACAATTCTCAGTCCCTAGTCAATACAGTAGTGTATAGTGTTCCATATGTGAAATTATTTATCCTGTCATGGGAGTCATAGCAGAAACAAAGTTGAAATCTCTACAAAATAAAGTTCAATAAAACCTTTACAGTGACCGGTAGAAATATTCAGAGAGTAACAGGAGGCCTAGATTTATCAAAATAAAGCATGGTTTTAAAAATGTATTTATCAAGAAACACTGGTCTACTATCTAACACAGACAAGAGTCATCACACTCTGGTATTCTTTTTTAGGAAAATGCTGAGTTTACAAACACAGTCCCAGGTCTATTTCATCTATGCTGCATCCATAGGAATGGTCTAGGAAGATTTCAACAGGAAAAAAATGGGTGGGGGAGAAAAGAGAATTATTTCTTCATTCAACACAGAACAGTAGGTCAAGACTAATGTTCCTTTTACTTCAAAGGAAAACTGGAAAGATCCTTTCTGAATCTACCTGTATAAGGCATAAAGAAAGTCAAGAGGGCACACTCTTTAGATGTGGCTATATGTTCCCATGCATTTTTGTAGCTAGAAGTTAGGAAGTAATTGGATTGTTCTTTCTTTCAAAGGTAGGAAATGAGAGGTTATCCTGAGGTCAGGAGCTTCTAATGTGGTTCTTGACTTAAATTGTATTAACTTGTTCTACTCCAGGATGAAAGTAATCATGACCAGATCAATGTGCACTACAGCTGGTTAGTCAGCTGCTCCAGAGTAGTCAGCCAGCAAAACAGCTTTGGAGCCCTCTCTGGGCACTGTGCCTCCTAGAATTTGAGTGCAAGCCAATCCTGTTGCCACTCATTCTTAAAAGGTATTTTTAGCTCCCCAAGATAATAAGTAAAATAAATATGAAAAGGACATATGCTCTTTTCAAAACTGCAATTGTTGAAGGGTTCCACATTTTAGTCTAACATTCACTAAAAAATAAAATATTTTGACACCTCCATATGAAAACATTACACTGGCTCAAGAGTGTTCCTTAGAAGCATCATCTGATTCCTTGGAAGAGGAAATTTAAAAGGAGCTACTCTTTAAAAAAAAGAGGCAAGCAAGGCTGGAAAGGAACATAAGAAGGTCCCAAATCCTAGGTAACTACAAAGTCTTTTTAATGGAAACAGCTTGAATACAAAATTTTATGACAGTTGCTAGAAGCTACAAGTGGTACTAACTATGAAGTCACTGTATTATTCCAATTTTACTATAAAATCCATGTTAAAGTTTGAAAAAGTGCTTCAGTTCTACTACTTTCTTTCAAGTTATAGTTCAAAAAAATATGCCCGAGATAGAAAGTACATTCACTAAAAATAAGAAATTGGTGAATCAACTAACTCAGGAACACTCCACTAATCAAGCTGGTAATTCAGTGAATCACAAAAAGGAAAAGAATTTTACCTAAGTACCTTAAGCATTCTACCTTAAAACATTTAAATGTGCTCACTAATCTTTTGCTGTGAGACAAAGACCTGGATCCATGATAGGAATTATATAACCGCACACCAACACAGACTCTAACATTTCTAGCCAATTTCTTTAAAAGTAAAGGGAAAACCTAAAGGCATCCGTAAAGCTATGAATGCCAAACTCTTCTAAATTTGTATGACCTTTGCAGGCTTTTAGTTGTCTTTTCTACATCTAATTTTTTTTTTTTTTTAGCAATCTGCCTTTATTGTCTTTCCAAAGTTTTCACAGAAATAACTCTCCTTGTGCACTGTTACTTCAATAGTTTAGGTAACATTTGATTAAATTATGTAACTAAGCTCACAACAACAGGTAGGAAAAGAAATTTAAGATCAAACTAGAGAAAAGCCTACTAAAGCCTGCCAGCCACTAGTTAGTATTAAACACGCCATGGCCAACACAATACAGGTTGAGTATCCCTTATCTGAAATGCTTCGGACCAAAAGTACTTCAGATTTCAGATTTTTTCAGATTTTGGAATATTTGCAGATACTTACCTGGTTAGCATCCCTACCTCTGAGTAACCAAAATCCGAAATGCTCCAATGAACGTTTCCTTTGAGTGTCATTTTGATGTTCAAAAACTTCTGGATTTTAGAACATTTCAAATTTTGAATTTTTGGATTAGGAATGCTCAACCTGTACCACAGAATGGGTAATTTATAAAGAACAGTTTAATTGGTTATGGTTCTGGAGGCTGGAAAGTCCAAGAGTGGGGGTGCCAGAATCTGACAAGGGTCATCCGATGGCAGAAGGCCACAGGGAGCACTAGTGAGAGCAAGAGAAAACGGGAGTCAAATTTATCCTTTTATGAGGAGCCCACTCACATAATATCAAAATCACTCCTGTGATAATAGCATTAATCCATTCATGAGGGATCTGCCCTAATGACCTAAACATCTCTTACATATCACCTCTTAATACAATCACAATGGCAATAAAATTTCAACATGAGTTTTGGGGGGGACATTCAAACCACAGCACCATCAATCAATAGTCTTACAGATGGAAAGAAAGCCACAAATTAATTAGAGATTGTTAAAAGAGCTTCTATCATACCCTTGCTTACCTTCTTAAATGCTATACACAGGTCTTTGCAAGAATGCAACCATTTATGTTACCCAAAATATTTTAAACTAACCTTGACACAAGTGGGTAGTTTGAACTTTTTTCCTTTCTAAATGGAGTGTTGATGAACAGTAATAAGATTTGTATGCAATTTTAAATAACATTCTTATACTAGAAAAAAAACAGAAAAAAGAAAAAAAGGAAAGAACCAAATTCAGTATTTCTTATGGTTAAATGAAAATTTTGTTCACAATCTTCCTATCAGCCCATCTAGTTCTTACTGTCACAGATCACTCAAGTGTATGTGGTAAAGATTTCTTTTTTGAAAAATAAGGTTAAATTCCATTATGAGCCTCAAGAAACACTTCTTATTTCATTCTTAAAATAAAAACTGTTGAAATATGTGGGTATTAGCTAGGATTTGCTGATTATATAGAAATTAAAAATAAATACGGCCTTCTTTTCCAGTTACCACAGCATGTAGTACCATGAGCAGCAAAGTCTCTTGCAACACTGCAGGAGGTGGTGCGAAAGTCCTGCATGGAAACCAGCACAAGCACTGGAAGTTTCTGTAACAGTGGAGCGGCAGATCAACTTGAAGAACTATTACTCTCAGAAAGACAAATGCTTCTAGGGCACTGCCAGGCTTAAATCTACTCCCCACCCCAAGTTCTCTGTGTGTGTCCTGGGGGACCAGCAGCACTGTGAGGATGCCAAGGCTGTGCATATCCCCCACATGGATATCGATGCATTAAAGAAACTCAACAAGATAAGAAGCTGGTCAAGAAGCTGGCCAAGCAGTATGATACCTTTTTGGCCTCAGAGTCTCTGATCAAGCAGATCCCACCAATTTTGGGCCCAGGCTGACACACAATGAAAACATGGTGGCCAAAGTAGATGAGGTGAAATCCACAAACAAGTTCCAGATGAAGAAGATGTTATATCTGGCCGTTGCCATTGGCCATGTGAAGATGACAGATGATGAGCCTGTGTACAACATCCACCTGGCTGTCAATTTCCTGGTGTCACTGCTTAAGAAGAATTGGCAGAATGTCTGGGTTTTATACATTCACAGCACCATGGGCAAGCCCCAGCACCTGTATTAAGGCACATTCTAATAAATCCTAGTGCTACCATCAAAAAATAAATACATACAGCCATGTGTCACTTAAATAATACGTTCTGATAGGAATACATTCTGAGAAATGCTACATTAAGCAATTTCGTCATTGTGCAAACATCACAGAGTGCACTTACACAAACCTAGATGGTATAGTGTACTACACACATAGGCTATATTGCTCTGACTACCATCATACACACAGTACTTAATTGACCAAAACATCATTATGCAGCGCATGACTGTATTTATTATGGGTTTTGACCTGATGCTAGAAAATCAATTTCTATTTTTATCATGCTTTGGGGTCAAGGTTTATAGTGAGTTCCTATGCCCTTGCACACATTTTCATTATGACTGTTTTCTTAATAGCAGGCTTAAAGTTCAATTAAAATGCAAGTCACTGGATGTGCAAACAGAAAGAAAACCTAATGGCACTTACCAAGGCTCTCGACAATACATAAGTAGTAAGAGGCAGTAAAATGGGTACAAACTTATCATTACTTAATCCAGAATTAATTTACTTTTATTAATTTTACTCAAATATTGGAGGAGGAAAAAATCACTTAATTACAGTAAATGAGAACATTCAATTAATAGACAAAAAATGTGCCCGTAGCATCAAAATGCCTCTCAAAGAGTCCAAAGTAGACCTCTTTTGCGTTTCCACTTGCTTCCAAAACATATGGATTTTTTTTTACCAAGGAGAAAACAAGACCTTTTTTCTGTCACAGACTTGATTTTTTAAATCTGGAAATATTAAAGTGGCAGAAAAAGTCTCTTGTTTTAAGCATATAACTCCAAGTAAGCTTTTCTTGGAGTCCTAATGCATGTTTACCTTCTGTATACACATCTCACTAGCATTACTATTTACTTAATAGCCTCAGTGACACAAAGGACAGAGAAAGGTTTCTTCTATTTTTCTATTGTTTCTGTAAGCATAAGGGATTAAATGTAATAATGATTTTCAGTGATTCTTCAAAAGACTCTTACCTTTCAATAACCATTGCCCTAGAATGCACTAATATTACTTATCCTGACACTGGTTTTGACCAAATATTTAATATACCGAGGACAACTTGAAAGATCGTTCAAATAAATCAGTGTCAACAATGAAATATGAGCAATCTTCTGTTCGTTAAGCTAAGCAAGCAATTCACAAGCTATGTCCGTATACACTGGCAACCATACTCTTCAAGAATAATTAAAAATGTAAGGAAAATGACTAGTACCTATTGGTATTAATGGACAATTTTTCTCTCAATAATTGATACTTAAGTTTAGGTAATTCCCTAACCATCAGTTTCTCAAGCAACATTCACATAAGATGTCTATGAAGTCAAGGGGAAAAAAGTACTAGAAAAAAGTCATTAAAATGGTTTTAGGTAAAACACATCCTATTTACTTAAAGACCTGGTCTTTTAGTGCAAGTCAAAGCAATAAAATGTGCTTTAAATAACAAGGGAGTGGGAAAAAAAAAAAGACAATTAACTTTTCACATTATATAATTTTTCAGCAATCATTTTAAAATATAAGATCTCTCTGGGGGCCAGCCCCTTGGCTCACTCGGGAGAGTGCGAGAGTGAGGCGCTGGTAATATCGAGGCCGCGGGTTCGGATCCTATATAGGGATGGCCGGTGCGCTCACTGGCTGAGCGCAGTGCGGACCACACCAACCCGAGGGTTGTAATCCCCTTACTGGTCAGGAAAAGAAAAAAAAAAAAAAAAGATCTCTCTGGGACTACTAGAAGTTAATGTTACCAAGGAAATGATGTCTTTTCCTTTTTTAATGTACTGTATAATAGAAAAGCAGTTAAACAGTTTACATACTGATCTGTTCTAGAACTTTACATACATTAACTCATTTAACCATCACAGTAACCCCATAAAGGTTACTAAAAGTATCCCCATTTTACATATAAAGAAATTTAGGCACCGAAGAGTTAAAAACTCACTCAGGGTCACAGCAAGTAAGCAGAAGAGCCACTTACAACCCAAGTAGTAGAATGCCCTAGTCCATGCTCTAAACCACCAACATAATAACACCCAGAATAGGAGTTAGCACATAGCTTCACTGAATAAATACTGGTGCTTGATAGTTCTTTCTTTTAGGAGTTATAAAAATCAGCAGTTGAAAAGGCACAAACTCATCTTCCTTTACTTATTCTACTTCTTTACTTAGAAGTGGCATTCCCTACACTATGCACTCACAGCCTTCACACATCACACATCTTTTATATAGCATCTTCCTAATTGTTTCTAATTAAGTAGTACAAGATTAACACCTCAAAGAAGGAAGTATATTTTCTTTCTTGTGTCAAAACTTCCATTTCCTTTTCAAGGGCCTGGCACTAAGAAGGCCCAAGTAAGTGCTGGACAGGAGGACAGAAAGGAGAACAATTAAAAAAAAAAAAAAGTTACTCTCCAGAGTAACTTAAAAGCAAGAGCAACACAAATCTTATCAAGTGTTCAGGATATTTTGCAAATTTAATGAGAGTTCAAAATGCATGCAACAAAATTGGAATATATCTCAGGTAGTGCTTTCTGCTAACTCCTATTAACAGTAAGACTATTGATTAGCAACGGTATATAACTTTAATTATCTTATTTGACTCTCATGAGCCTTATGAGCTTTGGTACTGCTTTGCCACTCTACAAATGAGGTAGCAGATTCAAAAATGTTAATGAATTTGCCTGAGATCACACAACTAGCAAGGCTTGCTGTTCCCAATTGAAGCCTATAGAGCTCCAAGGCTATTCATACTAAAGGCTACCTGAAAGCAGATTTGAGAAATAGAATTTGGTGAGTTATTACAGCTCGATAGAAATAGCCTATAAGAATATGCAATCAGAGAGTGAGATCTACGGCAGGATAAGAATCCAATTTCATTTTACTCTAAAGCAGAGGTTCTCCAAGTGGATAGGGTCTGGGGCATCATTACAGGGGGTCATGAGGTCAAAACTGTTTTTATAATACTACTAAGAAGTTATTTGTTGTTTTCACACTTCTCTCATGAGTGTACAATGGGGTTTTCCAGAGACTACACTGCACAGAATATTGTAATAGATTAAAATGCAAAAGTAGATGTAAGAATCCAGCTGTTTTCTATTATGCTTGAGCTAGACATTACGATAACTTACAAATATATAAAACAATGCTACTCTTCTCATATTTTTTTGAAAAGTTATTTGTTTAAATATTATTTGTTAACTAGTGATATTTGTTATTTTTAAGTAAATTACAATTTCCTGTCGATTAAAATTTCTGTTTTCACTTATAATACAGTAAATATAGATAGATATAACCCACATAAACAAAAGATCTTAAGGGTCCTCAATACTGTTCAAGACTGTAAAAAGGTCCTGAGACCAAAAAGGTAGAAAACCTGCTAATAAAGCTATACTGAACCAATCCTCAAATCTAAAATCTGGTCTTCTACTCACCAGGATTAAATGAGCTATCTAAACAAAAACTTCCCAGGTTTCACCATATTATAAACTCCTTAAAAACAGAAAAAAAAAAAGCTTCAATTCCTTTCAAAAATAATTTAATTCTATATCACATGATACATTTTTCAATTAAGATCAAATAGTATTATCTGTTGTCTTTTATGTTTTTGAAGTACAATCTCACAAAATATTCACGTAGGTTTCACTGAGAATGTTCTTAGCATACTTGGCACAGGTTAAATATGAATTTGCTCAATGTGTTTTTTTAAAAAAAGAAGACCGTGTAGGCAACTTTCTAGCTTTTCTTTCCAAGAGACACCTGAACTGGACAACTGAAAGTGCTATTTTGTCACTCTGTAATTCATGACACAGTAATAGTTTATTACATTTTTAAAAAATTAACATTTTATTAAAGAATGTATAAGACAAATTCTACTGAATAGTGGCCAACTTTCCTTGGCAACAGGGGAACACTTGGCAACATATTAAATATGCCAGCATTCTTCAATCTTCCAGTAGTTTTTCTTTGGGAAAGGGAAGGGCTGTTTAAGGAAAAAAATCACTCTTATATGGTCAGTTAATTTCAAAGTTACTGTGAATATCCCCAAAAAGAATCTTCCTAGGGCTGAATCAGTTGACTTCAAACCTAAAAAACCACCATCACCTTCAGAAAAGCTTTTTTGTGATTTTGGGGGATGAGTAGGGGTAACATATTAATCCTTTAACACATTTCTTGCTAAATGGAAAATTAGAAATTGCTCACATACCACTCCTAACAGGGAGGGAGCATAACAACAAGCTAATTAACAAGTATACTCTAAGAAAAAAATAAATTAAAAAACAAGTATACTTTACTTTCTTTATAAGATCTATAATAAAGGCCAGGTTGTAAGATTGCAATCCAAACAGTAAAAAGAAAATTTATACTTGACTAAACTCCATAACCACAACTTTGTTTTTTTACCCCAAAAGTTTTCATTTTTATTTGTAGGATTTTCTACTCTACTAACCCTATCTATTGAGGAAAACTCAGCGTATTATAAATTGGAAAATTAAAGTACTAGGTTAGATTAACACAAAATGAAAAAAAAAAAGGTAAAATATGCATATGCATTACAAATAACAAACTTTAAAAAAATGTTCAAAGAACATTTTTCCCTTCTCCAAGGATCACATTCCAGGGAGTGCTTCATAACTTCTGGCCTCTTTGCTTTGCAGGAGCACACCCTTCGTCAGGAGCAACAAGCCCCTTCCCCCCTCATCTCATCCTTTGTCCTATCAGCAAACTCTTATTCTTCCTTTAAAACTCTATTCAAATACCATTCTTCCCAAGAAGCAACACCAGAGATTTCAAGGCCCAGGGAGAGGGAAGAACTAATAATTTGTTTCTTCACGGAACTAAAAATAAGTTCAGATGGGCTGAATACCAGTCAAATAGGAGGCTTAGGGGAAAGTGAGAAGGACACAAGAGGCTACCCATCAGAAAGAAATGAAGCAGTACAACAAAGCTACCCAGCTACAGCCACTTGAGAGGCAGAGAGCAGGACAAAGGTATATATACTTGGGTCTATTCCAGTGCACAAATTTATGCTCATCTACCCCAATCCTGATCTACCTGACTAAGGCTTTCTCCACATTTGCACCAGTTTTTCCCAGCCATACTGAACAGTCATACAACAGAGCAGTTTTGATCAGCAAATTTAAATGGGCCTCAACACTGGTCAACAATCCTACTATAATTTTCCGCTGAGCTTGATCTCCTGCTCTCCCTAACATCTACTACTTATTTCAAACCATCTTCACTATCTACAATTACATGACAACCCTCCAACTCAGCACCACTCAGTATGTACATTACACACACAAACACACACACATATGCATACACACACACACACACACACACACACACGTAATTCAAGACAGAAGTCTTCAGGTAGAAACTTCCTCAACTAACCTATGGCAATATCTTCATCTCTCTTTCCCTATTACAGGAGTTTGGCCACTCTCTCATCACCCTAAAAACACTTTCCTTGGCTTACCTATAACAATATCCTGGTTTTCTTCCAACCTCTCTGGCCACTCTTTTGCAGGTTTATTCCATTCCCTCACCGCACTCCCAGACAGACATGCACACCCCCAACACACACACCCCCACACCCACACACACACCCACACCCACATATGCAGCCATTAAGTAGGAGAACTTTTAAGGCCCAGGCATTCTTCCTCTCACTCTATGTTTCCTCATTAGGCAAGCTCATCCAGGCACGTAGCTTTAATAGCATCTATACGATAACTCCCAAATTTCCATCTCTTATCCTGAGAGGTCAGGATAACTTCTGGCCTCTTTGCTTTGCAGGAGCACACCCTGCATCAGGAGCAACAAGCCCCTTACCCCCTCATCTCATCACTGAGCTGCAGACTCATATATCCAACTGCCTTATTGGGTGTGTCAGACACCTTAATTGTTAAAGTTAGGCCTCATTCTTCAGGGGAAAAATTCGAAGTCAAACCACTCACTAAGAGAATGTATTGTCTCTGTAATGGGCCTAAGAATTAGACTTTTACAAATACATGTTAAAAGTTTATTGTGGTTCTGAATGTGCACTGAGAACTGAAACTGTCTACACCGAGTTTACAGTCTACATTAACCATGGCTATTCTGCTGTCTTCAACATGACTTTACTATTCCAGGAAATTCTTGCCCAGGCAGATAAGAGTTGCAAATGACTTCATTGTTCATTTCAGGAACTTCCCGAAAAAACCATATAAACCAACATCAGACTATTTAATTTTTCAATAAATACCAGCAAACGATTGTTCATTTTCCAAACTCTTTGAAAATCTCACCTCAAAACCCTTGCCTTGTCTGTCAATTCTAAACTATTATATCATGATCCTTACCTAATTCTAATCAAGCCTCGCACTGAAACATCTACCTTAAACCAGACTCCAAATCCTCAAAAAATACCCCAACTTTGCTGTCTCTTCTCAGTTTGCTATCTTTTCACCGCTACCACCACTCTCTGCAAATGCTACCAGCTATGTAAAGATGGTACTCTCCTTTACTGCTATAAGCAATAAACTCAACAGGTTATTTTTGGTGATATATTCCAGGAGCCAACATTTCACAGCACTACCAAATAGCTTCCCAAATGTCTGTTAAAAATTCAAAACAGTGATACTAGTTCCATCAAAAGCAGTTTGGAGAAAGTACGAATACCTTTATAAAAAGTCATGATAAATCATCTCCCTATATTAAGCAGCATCCATTGACATTACTGGCCCCAGTTTCTTAATGAGCTAAAACAGCTAATTCGTACACTAATTAAATTTCTAAAGAATACCAAACAGAGATTACTTATATCACGGCCATAAAACCAGAAAAGAGTTCTAAGGAAGGTGGGAAATAAATCACAGACAAGTTTAATAACCTAAACAAGAATCACATGAGAAATGGAATGGGGAAAAATTGAGTATACAATAATTTACAATACTAATAATCAGTAGAAGAAAGAAAATACTGCAAAATATACTACAAATGAACAGTGAAAAGAAACTTTAAAGGAGTTTTCATTACTATAAAATCATTTATAAACCATAACTTGGAATTAAGACACAGTGAAATGCTTAATGTTTTCCAGGAAGTTCAGACTTCTTAACCACCAAAAATAAATGCATAAGCATTACTTTTACTATAAATCATTTTAAGCACCTGTAAGGCCACAGGCATGCTAATGCACAAATAGTTTGAAAGAAAAGGTTAAGCATTTAAAATGCCACAAAGATTGGAAGGAATTGAAGGATTCAAATTTTAAGACATAAATGTGAAAAAGGAAATCACAAGTTCTGGAAGAAAATATGGATGCATTCCCTTTTAACCTTGGAGTAGTGAATACTTATCTAACTATATTTCAAAACCCAGAAACAGGGCCGACCCCGTGGCGCACTCGGGAGGGCGCAGCAGCGCTCTGGCCGGTGCGCTCACTGGCTGAGCGCAGACGACACCAAGCCAAGGGTTGTGATCCCCTTACCCGTCACAAAAAGGACAAAAAAAACCAAAAAAACCCAGAAACATAAAAGAAAAAATTGTATCACCATATAAAAGTGAAAAGTTCTGCACGAAAAAAGTTTTGCATAAAAAAAAAAAAAATCATAAACAATCCAAAAGTAAAAAACAAAACTTGCAACTCACTTCACAAATAAAGGGCTAATCTCCCTATAGAGAACTCCTGAAATCAAGAAGGAAAAGACCAATTACCTAACAAAAACAGAGGATGTAAGAGTTCACAGAAGGCAAAAAAAAAAAAAAATGTCCCTTGCAGTAGATCGAATGTCCCTCCATACTCTTTTTTTTTTTTTCCTTTTTGTCTTTTTTCGTGTCCGGCAACGGATCGCAACCCTCAGTGTCGCGCCCGTACCGGACCGGGACCGGCAACGGGATCGCAACCCTCGGCGTCGCGCCCGCACCTCGCTCAGCCAGTGAGCGGGAACCGGTCTGCATGTGGGATCCGAACCCTCGACGGGAGTGCCGCCGCGCTCCCAAGCGGTGCACTGTAGCAGTGCGCCACCGGGCCGGCCCCCTCCATACTCTTTGAAGCTTAATCCCCACTGTAACTGCTGAGTGGGAAATCCTATTATGATAATTGAAAGGTGGGGCCTTGAGGGGGTGATTAGATTGTGAGGACTACACCCAAGTAAATGGATTAATCCATTGACAGTTTAATGGTGGTCATGAGCATGGTTCTGTGGGTTTTAAAAGGCGAAGGAGAGAGGAGTTAAGTTAGCTCTCCCTCTGCTCTGCCATTCTCACCATGTGACACCCTGCGCCACTATAAAGTTACCACCAAGAACAAGGCTCTCACCAGATGTGTTCCCTGGACTTTGGACTTCCCAGCCTCCCAAACTGTAAGCAATAAATATTGTTTCTTTACAAATTACCTAGTCCCAGGTATTTTATTATAAGCAACAGAAAGGGACTAATACGCCCCTTAAACCTATGAAACTTTTTCAGTTGGCTATGTCCCTTTGATATAGCCCATTTATTGTTTTTGAGTACTTCCTTACTTTCCAGAACTACAAGATGCACCAGGTTCATACTGTATTTCTATTTCCTGCCTCAGTCCTAAAATCAGTCATTTCTCCAAGGAGGCCTGGTTCTTTCTATTGGAGGATGGTATTAAAAACCAAGATCTGTGCACTAGGTTTTCTCATTGCTACTGGGTGTTACTGCTTCTAGGCCCTCTCAGCTGACAGAGCAGAGAAATATATGACCTATATATCCTCATTCTCAGAATCTAAACCACACATTCACTTGTACAATATATGTATGATGTTATTCATTTGGCACTGTAACAGCATAAGACAGGAAACAACCCAAGTGTCCACACAGGATCAAGTAACTAAACTATGGTATACCCATACAGTGAAATACTATGTAGCTATTAAAAGTAAAGATCTTTATCTAGACATGGAAAGATCTCCAGAATAAAATATACATTTGTTTTGTTTTGCAAAAAAGAAACATTGAAAACATAAATAGGATGCTAAAAAAAATGTTTACCTATAAAAAGTGTGGGAGGAAAATAGGAAGGAGACAGCAAGTGAGTCCGAAAAAAGACTTCACTACGTATATTTCTCTTAAAAAATTAAGTTTATCTTATCTATTCAAAAAAATAAGTTTAATTCTTAAAAAGGACTTAAAATGCCTATTAAAGAAGGAGTTGAAGGATTCAAATACTAAAAAAGGAAAAAAAAAGATATTCATTTCAAAAGAGTAAATACTATGAGACAAGGTAGCTCTAACTTAGGGACAGTCATGTACCAAAAAATTATTTGTAAACTTTAGTAAAAAGGAGATATTTCATGTCAATCTCAGTTGAATTTAAAGTATTAAAAAGCACTACAGCTGCTAAAATTAGCCTATTCTCAGAACCTAGCCTAAATGAATTACTATTAAGTGGATAGTCATTGTATGATCACCTACATTAGCAGGGAAGTAAAGTCTAAAGAATTGCAAAATCATTTGTAGAGACACAATTAATATTTGTATTCTTGATTATAAGATATGCTCATGTTTATAGTTAAATGAAAGGATCTACCATTTTTACATTTTGTAAATCTACTATTTATATTGCTTATTTCTCCCAAAATGGTGGAACCAATTTCTAACATATAGGAACATTTCTTTATTGGAAGATAAAAATGGCAGATATTTTGAGAATTAAACACACATTTCCAAGTGCTCCTAAAACACAGTAAAACAATTTTCATGTCTCTGAGGTAAACCAAACTAGAAAAAAAAAAAAGGCACAAGTAGATCTTTTTAGCGTTTCCAATATGTGGAAGCAACCCTTTGAGGCTGCTTCTGAAACATCAACTTATCACAAAAGGTTGTCCATTCAGCTTTCAAAAGTAGCTCATTTGCAACTGTTCACAAAACTTTCCCAATGGCTTTACTGTAGAAAAATTACACTCTGTGCCAAAAAAATGTTTAACAGCTCAATTCTGTAGATAAATAAAACCAAAATTCCTTAATGGACTATCTCCCCCTTAGATCGCACTCCTACCACTACCTCCATATGCAACCTTTATTTATTTATTTTTACCACAAAGAAATAATCACGAAGCTGGTAGAAAATAACAGTATTTTAAAAGGAATGTAAAATCTTTCCTCATATCCTTTTTACTTGCTCTTTTAAACTAGGAAGTGCTTCTCTTCTCTTTTCTCTATTTGTAAAACTAATATCTTTAGCATCACCTCCTCTGAGAAATCTACCTATTACCCTCAGCTAAATGGCACTCCCTCTTTCATGATAAGCATTAAGTTCACCTTTGGTGATAACACAACTAACCTGATAAAATCTATCATAAGCTACCTAATCTTTTATTGAGATGCTCTTTACATGGTACAACCTGGACAATGAGTAAGAAGAAGTCTATTCTAGTGCCTGACACAATTCGTAGACATATTGACAAATCTAGGGTTCAAGTTTTATAGTAGGGAGACCAGTTTTGAAGAAAAAATAAGAGACGTCTATTATAGGGAACTGAAAGGGCCAGCTGCAATTTTCCTCCCATAAATTTTCTTTACTATCACACTTAGGTCTAACCTTTTTTTTTTTTTTTTGACCTGCCATCTATAAAAGTAAAATAAAAATACAATATAAGAATATCAAAATTATCAGGAGAAAAAAATTCAGCATTGTGCCATACCAGACATTAAGACATATTATAAGGTGCTAATAATTAAAATAAGCTAGGATGAGTATAAAAATAGATGGATCACCAAAACAAATTATCTCAGATTTTTTTTTTAATTATATGTAACAATTTGATATAAAACAAAGAAAATATTCCAAAATAAAAAAAAAAAAAAATTTCCAAAAAAAAAAAAAAAAAAATTCCAAAAAAAAAAAAAAAAAAATTCCAAAAAAAAAAAAAAAAAAATTCCAAAAAAAAAAAAAAAAAAATTCCAAAAAAAAAAAAAAAAAAAAAAAAAAGGAGCAGCAGCAGCTGTCAGGATTCAAGCAATGGTAAAAGTCTCCTTAGCAATTTGGGGGGAAAACCCAACATCCCAGCAAAGAAATTCAAACACAAGTAATAATATCCTTCTACAAAGCAATCATCAAAAGCAAATATTAGTATCACTAAAAATATACAAAACACATTACTAGTAGTAGTACAACAGGCAATACCAGAAAAAAGGTTCATAGGCTTTGATTTGGGAATTCCACTTCTGGATAACCCTAAGGGAATGTAAAATGGGGGAGGGGGTGTCACATTTTCAAGTTTGTCACAGTACAATTTAAAATAGTAAAAAATGAAAAGTAATAATTATCATATACTATAAAATGGTTAAACCTCTTTTGATGAACTGATGCAAATGCTAAAAATGACTGCCATAAGATTCGGTACCTTAAAAAAAACTTATACTACCTTATAAAAAGTATCTTAAACAAAAATACAAAGCTCTATATATGAAAAAAAGACAAAGGGAATATTTGAAAATCATAACGACTGCCTTAGGGAATACAGACTGTCTATTTTCTACATTATTATACTTTTTCACATTTAAAAACTAAATTTCAAAAACATAATAACTGAGACCATACAGACAGAAAACAGTAAGACACTGATAAGAAACAAACTAAAAGAGTAAGACAAAAACATCCAGTAACGGGATAAAAAATAAATTAAATAATTGGAACAGAAAACGTTTATACATAAACTTAAGAAAACCCCCAAACCTGGCAAAACTAGAAGGTTCCAAGTAGAATTAAAAGGGAAGAAATAATAAGATGGAAGAATAGAAAGTTTTTATCACTTTGCCTTTACTTTAAATTTAATTTATGAGTGGTTCCTTCCTTTAACACTGTGTTAAACCCTAGAACAGTGTTTCTAAGACTCCAGGACCCATCAAGAATTAATTGGAACATTAAAAATCTAAACCCAGAGATTCTGATTTGGGTAGAAAAAACAGGAAAAACACCAATATCCCAGCAATCAAAGAAATTCAAATATTGAATTCAAATGTTGAACTGGGACAGAGCTTGAGACTGTACCCACACACAAACATTTTAAGCTTTTTTTTTTCTTCTTTTCTTTCTTTATTTTTTTTTTACATCAAGAAGAGTACTTCTGAAGTTCAGGTTAAGACCACTGACCTAGAAGAACATATAATAATACACAATAATATAATAAATAGTAAGCATTCAAGCAGATTTTATGACATAGATTATAATGCAATGTCAGTTTCTTCTTTCTATGGTAAGTTTTATGAACAATTATTCTATTTTGATGTCAGAAAAACTTGAGAGTCACACACAAGAGTGATGATTAACAAGGAAAGAAATTACTGCCTAGACTGTTAAGACTTCAAATGAGCAGTAAAGCACAGGCCTAAATAAGGGGAACAGAACAAGGCAAATGGTTAAAAGAAAAATTTGGTTAGCCCTAAGAAAAAGCTTATCAACGTGCTTACACACACACAAAGGAAGATTATTACCTCTTTACTCCTAATGGTCATTAGATAAGAAACAACAATGAATATCCTAGATTATTTAGTCCACTGGTCTGTCCATACCCACCCTCCAATACATGAAGGTCACAACATATACCCATTAGTAAGTATCTAACCCATTTCCACAGTGATTCTCAAATTGGGTGGGAGTGGAAAGACTTAGAAAATCCAGGAGGTCTGCATAGTTTAAAAAGCCAAAGATATGATTTTGATTCAATTGTCCTTATGAATCACTGATTCAGACATTCACCAACCTAAAGGAATGGATCAGTTAAACAAGTTTATTACCATTACCAATAGTTCTTTTAAGTAAATAAAGAATAACAACAACGAAAATAATCACTAACTGTAAGTGCTCACTAGGTGCAAGATACTTTGCAGGGCTTTACATGCATTATTTCATTTAATTCCACAGCCCTATCAAGTAAGGTTCTGTTATTTCCCAATCTTATAAAAGAAAATGACCTTTAAGAGTTTACTAACTCATGATCACACAGTCATCAGTTATTACTGAAGTAGTCTTTATAGAAAAAAAAAATGAAAACATATAACCAATTCTAAACTTTTATATAATAGAAACTTGAGTTGCAAATGTTTTCCAAAACTTCTAAAATAAATGTTTCAACTATTTACTAGCTTCTTTTGGAAAAAAAGGGATCAGAGGAAAATGGAAATCCAAATAACAAGACTATCTAGAGAAGGGAGAGATCTACAAGAATTCATGCTCACGAACTTATGGGCAAAAATTATTACAAAATACAATGATGACTCCACTGCTTCTGAAATTATAGACATAAGTAAATAAATTATGACCTCAAAAATTTAGCTAGTATAAAAATTTTAATGTCTTATGACCATATAATGAATGATTTGAGGAATTTGAAAAAGCACCAAATTTCACAAATTGTAAAAATTCATTTTTTGTGTGTTGTTTGTTTTGGCAGCTGGCTGGTATGGGAACTCAAACTCTTGATTTTCGTGTTATAAGACTATGCTCTAACCAATGAGCTAACCGGCCAGCCCAAAAGTTCATTTTTAAGTGTCACATTTCAAACAAGAGATGTTACCATGCCATAACCTCTGATTTCTAAAATAAATCTATTACTTACAATAACACACCTACTACAGCAGAGGTATAATTTAAAACTCAATTTTTAAAAAGGCTTTAATTTAAAAAGTAGACTATAAAACAGTTTTTATTTAATTACAGTCATTCTATTGAAAAACAAAGCTTATGGACAACTCTACACAAACTATCAGGGTAGCAGGAATGACATTAAATGCACTGTTCAATCCTTTGAGTGCAATTCTTCACTTTACTTCAGAAAGCACATTTATTTCTAGTACTACATAGTTAAAGAGCTGAATTTCATCAGAGATGACATTTTTTCATTTAAACCAAATTTTACTATATTGATATTGACCAATGTTTTTAGACCTTTAGAAATCAGTATTTTCTTTAAATACAAATATTGTAATTTTATATTTCCAATTTGTCTAAAAGATATCAATCTTTGAAGGCTACATCCTTTTTCTCTCCATTTTCACTAACAAGTTAGTACAGCTCACATGTAATTTAAAAGTCTCAATAATGCCAAATTACTGCACCTCGAAGTTGTTCTACAAACTCCTTCTAGATTTTTCTCACATAAATACTCGCAAATATCGCCAACATCATGTAGCTCCAACATTCAAAACCTTTCATGGCTTTTTATTTTCTACTATATCAGAATTTATTCTTGGCTGTTTCTAAGCCATGACTACTCTGACCCTAACTTACTAATTAAGTGTTGTTTCCCTTAATCCTATCACTTCATTCAATTAATACATACTATGGGGGGAATAGAGAAATGAAAAAAAAACATGGTCATTCAGTAGCACAAAGCCAGCCAAAAGGGGGAGAGACTTGCAAATAATTAACTACAATATAATGTATTAAGTAATGTAGTAGAAATAAATGCTATACAGCAGAACCACCAGAACTCTGCCAGAGTGGAATAAGAAACACTTCAGAGGAAGTGACACCTGGCCTCATAACGAGAATTTCTCTTCGTGTAAGTGTCACAGTATTGTAGTATCAACACACTGATTTCCTCCTCTTTGTATTCTAGCAATTCCCATAGTGCCTAGTCCAGAGGTGACAAGTACTTCAGACATGGATGGATGGATGGATGGATGGATGGATGGATGGATGGATGGATGGATGGATGGATGGATGGATGGATGGATGGATGGATGGATGGATGGATGGATGGATGGATGGATGGATGGATGGATGGATGGATGGATGGATAGAAGTGAGGGAGGGAGAGAGGGAAGAAAAGATAGAACACATCAATAAATATAAAGAAAGAATGAATAATGGTTAGATTAAAATGGGGCAAAACTGGAAGTAGTAATTCAGACGAGACATTCCAAAACTCTGACATAAGAAAGTGGCACAGGAAAAAATAAGTCCAAAAGATACTTAGGAATTAAAATTAACAGGATTTGGTGTGACTGACTGGACTAGGGACAAGGGAGCATAAGTGACTAAGCTGACTGCAGAGCCACTCACAGTGATTGAGAATGATGGTAGGTGATAAAAGAGTTCAGTTTAAGTAAGTGAGCACTAAGAGGTAATAACCTTGGAGGTAGCTGGAATGGACTCAGAAAAAGATGTCTGGATTAGAAATAAAGAGGTGGAAATCACTAGCATATAGATGATGAAACAAAGCCCTAAATATACATGAGACTGCCCAAGGAACACATACAACATGAGAAGAGGACCATGGACACAATATCCAACCAACCAATACTGCTGTTATTTCACATTACAATAATGCCACATTAAATTATATTTTTACAACATATGCAATGACTAATACAATGCTGAGGACATAACAAATGCTTTAAAAAATACTTCCTGGCTGCACACTTGAATTAATTGAAAAATGAAATTTATTAAGTCAAATTGAGCCATAAATAAAACATCATGTCTTGTTCTTTAAATTGTGAATAAGAAATATCTATATTAACAATACTAATTTGCAATTTGTATATAATAAGGGTTAATTTTGAATATAAAGTTATAAAAGTGTAGAATCTCTTCAGATATTTCCATTTTTCAGTGGCATAAAGCCACATAATAAAAACATAAATTCAAAATTTATACCTTAATTAAAATAAGAAATACCCAAACCAAAAACCAATAGGCATATACATACGTGTACATTTAATGTATATGTATCACACATATATAAAATTTATCTCAGTTGGTTAGACCATGATGCTGATAACACCAAGGTCCAGCATTTGATCCCTATACCGGCCAGCCACCAAAAAAAAAAAGATAAAATTTATCTACTTTAAGGTAAAATTTTCACCCAATACTAAAGCTATCTACACAGCATCATGCATCTGGACTGTCCTCCCTTTGATGGCATCCCCTCGAATAATGAAAACCAACTTTAACACATGTAAAACCAAAATAAATAAGTAAACATATAAGTAAAAAAATAAATAAATAAATAAGAAAGTAAAAATACTTGTATCACAATGCCAAGTAAGATTTTTCTCTCTTTCAGCATCCATATTCATTTCACTTTATGCACAAAGAACTCTTGATAAATCCATGGTTAAATAAATCTACAAATATTTTAAATATCTTTTAGCACCTTGATTTTCATTTATCTGGAGTGATAAACATGTCCTACCTTACACATTTTGTATAGTTCAATTCAAACTAAAAAAATTAATTCAATGGAGTTAATCCTAATTTGGATGAGCTTTTCTAATTTACCACTGTTTACAGAGCATAGACACTAACACTGACTTTATAACATCCCACCTCTGTGGAAGCAGTGCTTCATGGTGGTTTGAATACCTAAACTGGAATGTCAGCCTCACCATAGTGGTAGGACTCTGGAGACAATTACTTATTTTAAGGTCATTGTTTCCTCATGTGAAAATACACAGTACCTATATGATGGGTTTATTGTGAGGATTTAACAAAATAACATCTAGCATAGTGTCTAGCAGAGGAGGTAATTAATTAACATTAATTTCTTTCACATTGTTTATGTTATGGACTGAATGTTTGTGTGCCCCCAAAATTATATGTTGAAGCCCTAACCTCTCAGTGTGATGGTTACTGGAGGTGGGCCTATGGGAGGTAATTAAATTTACATTAGCTCCTGAGAGTGGGCATCAGTGAAGGGATTTATGCCCTTATAAAAGGAGGAAGAGAGAAAGATATCTCTCTCCCTCCTTCCCCTGACCCTGCCCCTCCTCATAGGCAGGCATGGAGAAAAGGCCATGATAGCACACAGCAAGAAGGCATCAGAGAAGGCAGATGTATGCAAGCCAGGAAGAGGGCCCTCAACAGAACCAGACCAAGCTAGACTCCAGATTTCCAGACTCCAGAACTGAGAGAGAATATATGTTTGTTTTTTAAGCCATCCAGTGTATGGTATTTTATCATGGCAGCTGAGAAGACTATGATAGGTTATATCAAAAAATATTTTAAAACGGAGACTTTGGAGAGCAAGATAATTTTCACCTCATCCCAATATGTCACAGAGCTGTAAATCTACCTCCTCAAACACAGTATTCAGTATGGTATGTTACTGCAGAACATAATAACATTATTTATTAGATTTACTGGTAGATGTCTACTGATTTTCCAAAGTGGAAAACAGGCAAGGAAAGTAAGCCACATTCAGATATATTCAATACATTTTTCTGGCCCTTGGCAATTCCTCTTTCCAGGTTAATATTACACAGATTTAAAAGTAACTACAGTAACTATACTGGGAGCAAAATAATGACAAAGAATCCACTTATGGTAATAAGAATTCTTAAAAGCCAGTCTAACTGGTCCTCTCCCCACGAGTTCAAAGAAATTGCCAACATCACAGGTTGAATGCTAGGGAGCTATACCAGATGCCATAACCTATTGTTTATCTTCAGGAATTAAAATACAAAATGCCATAATCACTTTACAAAATACACTTTAAATAACTATTTCCTACTTAAAACTTTAGGCAAAATTACCCATCAAAATTCAAAAGAACCTAAAACTATTCTTTCCCATGTATGAGAGGAGAGACAATTTTTAAAACGGAGAATATTTTTTATAAGCTGGATTTAACATATAATTTTTTTTTTTTTTTACAAATATAACAACAAATTCATTAAGTAATTATCCAACCTGGAAGTATAAAAGCAATATAAAAGAACTCTAGGACATGATACTGTAACTTTATAAAGACTAGGGAACAGCAATAAAGACTTGAAATGTAAAGCCTTACAAATAGCATTGTTAGACAATAACAAAGAAAATAGTAGGGCAAAAATTTTGTGTTCACAGATAACTTTTAATATTAAGAAAGAATAACATCTTTACTTTTGAATACAGCTTCCATATTGAATATAGTTACTATAGTTTCCATTGTTCACAATAAAATATTTGCACTGTTTTTCAGTTAGTATTATCATACCAATAGAAAGAAGCAAAATATTAATGAAAATAAAGGGGAAAAAACAAGCCTTGACAGAGCAAAGAAAATGATTTTATACGCCATTTCTTTCCACCATAATTGTAGGATTGAACCAGTATCTGAACACAAAATATATCAACAAACATATATGTTAAAATGTTCTTAGTCAACGCAGCTATCCTGAGCTACAGAGCAAATTAATTTAAATTTCTGTATTTTTGTAAAATCAGTGACTTTTGTAAAATCAGTGTACAAAGCTACCATATCATTTAATCAATTCCTCCTATTTCATCTTTCCTTACATTGTATCTTTCTTTTTTCTTTCTGGTAACCAGAGTACATATGCCAGGCTGCTCTATTTTACATACCTAAAACTAAAAGTTACTTTTTTGGGCCTGAATCACAGGATGAGAATAAATCACACATTTTATAGAAGCTTCTTTTAGTAATAGGCAAATTAACAAGATTTTAATTCTATATTTACTTTTTCTCTGATTGTAAAAGTAACTTGAAAATTTATAAAATACAGAAAGAAAAATTTTTTTTTTCACCAATAAATCCCACCATCCAGAAACCTTTATTAACTTTTTTGTAGATTTCCTTCCAGTGACACTTAAATCTCAATTATCTAATTAGACACTAATAAATATTCAGGAAAAAAATCAACATATCCTCAATATGGCTTCTCAATAAATATTATATAAAACATCAATTATTAATGATATGACCTGTTAATTTCACAGGTGTCTCTAAAATGTTTGAAGTGGTGCTGTGGGGTAGGAAGTCCCATAATTTAGAGACTGGTTCCTAAACTGACACCTCTTTCACGAACAATTTTTATAGTTTTAACACTTTAATGGCATCAAGCAGCAAGAAATGACTGTGTTATCAACATTAATGTCTTTAATCAAACAGGCTTTACTTTCATTTTCTTTCCATCCATATTTCAATAATGTTTTTATTGTCATTGTAAAAATAATCAAATAATAACATATAATTGCACAGTAGTTTTAAAGAAGGTAAAATTCAAAGACTGAGCAATTTTTTTCAAAGTCCATCATTCAAACTGTTAGTGCTTCTGGCCTATGAGATGGCTTACCAGATAAAAGGATAACACTCTTTGTATTCCAATATTCTCTCTCATAACATTTTAAAAAAAAAGAATATTCTTTAAATATAGCCACTTTTTTTCTTTTGTTTCAACTAATTGTTTATGGACGTATGCAGATACTAGAATTACAAAGACTGAAATGACTTCATAAACAAAGCAACATCCCAACATCTAATAAATAAGCCAACTCCTTACACTCATAAAAGAAAAAAACAAAACCAATGATTATAACACCAGCAAGCTTTTTTTCTTAAAATTTAGCTTAGCCTTATTTCTAGCTTCAAGGGAGGCTTTGGTCTACTTGGGGCATCAAAGGTCTTAAACTCCAATTCATTTTCTTCTGCCCAATGGTTAACAAAGTAAGTGTAACACAGTAACTCAGATTTGTTACTTTGATCTTCTTACACAAACACCTTTTAAAAAAGAAATCCTTCAACAAAGACTCAAAAAAGAAACAGCAAAGTTTGAGAAAAGAATTGCCTGTCTTTAAGTCAAGCATTTCCTGATAAGTGACAGAAGGTCTGGCTGCCAGGAATACACTTTGTTGACCGTAGGAATGGACAAGACTCAAAACAAAATTTGCCACTTCTGTATCTAGAAAGTAACATGTTATGACCTGATATTAATTTGGCCAAGAGGTGATAAAACATGACCAACGACGTGTGTTCGGTGAACATATTAGTATAAAGAAGGAGCGCCACGGATTTCAGCTCACTGCTTTTGCCATTTTTGCAGAAGAAAAGCTAATTGTTAATGGCCATGTGACATTATATATCCCAGAAAGGAAAGGGTGGGAGGAAGAGAGGAGCTCAAGGCAGTTCAGGGTCAGAACAAGCTCAGGCATCCTGTCATTAGCAAACGTTCCCCAAGATGAAGGCAAAATGCGCTTAGCTGAAAAGGAGTGGGTGAAAAGAAGGGGGAGAACGAGGGGAAAACCACAGGAGTCAATGTGGCAGTGTGGGGGTGATGGAAGGGAGGAAATCTGGAGCTCTCCAGCTGAGCTGAGGAGCAAAAGCATCGGGCACAAAAATGCTCAGAAAAACAACTGCGACGGAGACAACACTCGGCATCTCCCTCCCCCCATTTTCTCCTCCCCATCGACTTTTTAGGTTTCCCACATTCCCTCCACCTCCACTGCTGACCCACACTCAGGGGTGTGACCCGCCAGCAGGAGGCTGCCCTGATCTTTGTCTCGGCCCGCTCCCCACGCGAGGGCTCCTCCTCCCCCGCGCTCCCCGCCGCGCACAGCCCCGGCGTCTCCACGGAGCTGCGAGCGCCGCGGCCGCCGCCCCGCTCGCCCACCTCTCGCGGACCCGCGCCCCTTCCTTCCCCTCTCGGGCAGCGCCGCTCGCGCTTCCAGCTCCACCCCCGCTGAGGAGACCTTTGTGTCTCGGGGGACTTTCTGCCTCTTCCCCTCCTCCGCCTCTCGGTGAGACCGGCCTCCCCCGGAGACCAAAGCGGTAGCCAGCAGCGGAGGCGGCGGCGGCTAGAGGCGCCTCCCGGGAAGGGGCCCGGCAGACACCTACAGCCCACCTCACCCCCGGAAATGCCTGGGCGACCCGGGGCCCGCGCTGGACCGGAGGGGTGACAGGCACACGAGAGTCCCCAGCACCGCGCCTCCTCTCTCAACTTCCCGGCCGGGCCTGAGCCTCCCACGCCCCCACCAGCCCCCCGCCCCCGGTCCCACGCACCCTCCCGGGCTCTCGTAGGCCGGGCAGTAGAGGACACGCAGCGCGGTCGCCCGCCGCCAACTCACCAGCAAGTGCGGGGGCCGCGTCCCGAGGCGAGGCGCGGAGGGAAAGCGGCTCCGCCGA
>NW_007726572.1:448456-467003 GCF_000696425.1 Galeopterus variegatus
GGGAAGGCGGCTCCGCCGACGCCAGCGGCGACCGGATGCAGGTCCGCGTCCCAGGGGCCAGCAGAGCCGAGACGCCTCCGAGGCGCAGGCCTCCGCCGCCGCAGCCGCCTTCCGGCTCTCGCCGGGAGTCCGGAGCGTCCGGGAGGGGCCGCGGGTGCCTCACGCGCTGCCAAGCCCCCCGGTCAACATGGCTCCCGGGCCGCCGAGCCGCGCGGGCGGCCCACTAATCCCCTCGCAGAAGCCGGGACGGGAGCGAGGCGGGCAGCGCGGCCGGGCGCGGGCTGCCGCTTCTCCCAGGCTCAGTCAGCAGCCGGACCGTGGGGAACTGCGGAGACCGCGGCAGCCTTCGCTCCCTGCGTGTGCGTCGCTTTCTCACTCGGCGACTGCGGATTGACGCCTCCGCCTGTTCCCCGGAGGGGAGCGAGCGAGAGAAAAAAAAGACTTTTATTGAAACGATCCAACCAGCGGCAGAGAAAAGCGACCAGCCTCGGGAGCTTCCCCCACCCCCGCCGGAACGGCTCGCCGGGGGCAGCGCGACCCCCGCCAGGGTGACAGACAGAAGGGGCAGGGGGAACCCTCGGGAGTAAGGAGGTTAGGCATTGCTTGTCCGCGGCGACTGGGGAAGAAATTATCTGAACAATTCAGCCCCTTCATGTCTTCCCCACTCCCAAACAACACCAAAACTCTTGCTTACATTATCCATATAATTATTGCAGGAGGTACCAATGCCACAGTTCTCTGCTGGCTTTCTAGAGAGGTGATGTCAAAAGACCCCCAAGGAAGCATGTTGATTGCTGTAACTTTTCTCCTTTGTGGTGGGTGGGTGGTTGGGTACTTGCGCAGCAGTCGTTTATGCACATAGCATTTGTCAATTTGAACTACAATGGTTTTTACATGTTATGTTCTTGGCAATATGCTAGGTCCTTAAAGGACTTAGAGTCTAGCTGGGATGAAAGATAATCGGCAAGTAATTATAAAAATCTGAGGGTTATGAGAGGGGAAACTCAAGGTGCAATGAGGACAGAAAGGCCTGCTGTTGCAGTTGGTTAGGTTTTGTTTTCTTGAGGGAGGCGGGTTGCAGGAGTTTGGCCCAGTTTCTGTAAATGTTTTTACTTTCTTCTTTCCCGGAGGCTAAACGCTAGTTCAGGAGTGAACAGCAGAGTGAAAGTGAAGATAAACTAAAGTAACACTGACCCACTTTTTCCACGAATAAGGATAAAAGCATAAAGTAAAAACGAGTTCAAACCCCTAGAGGGAGATAATGAGAGGACTGAAAAAGAATAGGGACCGGATGTAGACAACCTAAACAAGAAAAGAATTTTTTAACCATATAAAAGGCCTGTGAAGTGAGATATAAACATTTTTTCCTTTTTAACACCCGGAAGTAGACAATAACGTTTTTAATGCGCTTTCAATTCACATTACACCCTAAGGACTTGTGACAGTTGTCCTCTAGGATTCCTGGATGAATCCTTTTGCCCTAAAAGTACTGCCTGCTGACTTCTTTCCCTGTTCTGTTGGGCAAAGTTGAATGTCTCTACTGTAATATCCAATCATCAGACTTCTCCCTTGCCTCTAAAATTACCAGGAACAGTAAATTAGCAACAATCATGCTCAACATATATTTAACACTTGTTTACCGAACAGGAATGCAGGTATGTATAACAAGTTTTGCTTTAGAACAAGTGTGCTCTTTTAAAAAGCAATATTAATGATGCTTTTTAGATTTGCCCAAGTCAAAGAACTTTATAATATGGCAAGAAGTAGCATCATATTCGGAATTCTAAGTTATAGAGAAAGAAAATTTGATGTTCGTAGAAGGCCTACTTATATGCCACCTGATATCACATACTTGCCTTATTTAAAAAATAATAATATGCTTTGTTATGTTCCCTTAGTAAATGTTAAAAATCACCCAAAAAGGGAGTCTACAAAATGGTATTTTGAGTTTATCAGTAATTCCCCTCTCATTTTAGATTAGAATTACTCCATGAGAAGTAAAAATATTCTGTCTTCTCCAAAGCTGCTAAAGAGCACCCCCTCCTCTTCCTACATCTTTTATGACCATAATAAATATTCTATAATTAGAATTTAGATAGTTATTTTATTGACCTACTTGTTCTTTCAATCAAAAAGTATTTATTGACTTCACATTACGTGCCGGGTAGTGTGCTAGGCTTTGAAGATATAGGGGTGAACAAGACAGGATATTACCCTTGTGGAACTGTACGCTAGTGGTTGAAATGAGCAATAAATATGTAAGTCACTTAAGGAATTCATAAGATAATTTATAATCATGAGAGGTGACATGAAGAAAATGAAACAGTAATGCAAAAGAAGTTGGGGAGAGGGGTCAGCAGAGGTATTTTAGGTAGTAAGATTAGGAAAGGCCCGATGATCAGCAGAGACTAGAAGCCATGGGATCTTTCTTTATATCACTTAGTAAATTATTTGATCAAGAAAAGGTATTAAGCCACATGACAATCAAAACAATGGGTTTATTTAATTCATTAAATTATTTAATTATTTTTCTAAATTGATTTAAAATTCACACATAAAGTTTTGGGCGTGTTAGTTGGCCTCTTTCCTAGGCTATAATATAGGCTTTTTATCTTGTAAAATAAAGTTAAATTATAAAAATATTTACTTAGAGTGTTTCCCTAACTGTGGTTAATAAATATTTGCTAGTGTGTGGTGGGGGTGGAAGGTTGAGGAAGAATTCCAAGATAAAATTCACTTGGGTAATGCTACATACTTTATCTCTCTTTTGGAAATTCACAATGCACATTTACATATTTAAAGCTCTGAGAAGTTCTGAGATTAAAAATTTTCTTTCCAGTGAGACCAGTGTATCCCAAAATGTTTTGACCTTAGAATAGCTGTTAGGGGGAGAATTTGAAGGTCATTCAACTTTGGACAGAGTAGAAGATGGAGCCAGAAAATCTCTGCTGTGATTCACATTCAGAGTGATTTGTTCGCCTGGGATAATGTGACACATACCTAGATAAGGTACAGAAAAGAAAAGAAACACTTAAGTTGGTTTTCAGTTTCTCCACATCAGTGGTTCTAAAACTGTGGTCCCTGAACCAGCAAGAGCAATGTTACCTGAGAATTCCTTAGAAATGAAAATTCTCAGGACCCACCCCAGACCAACTGAATCAGAACATCTGGGGTGGGGCCCACAGCAAAGTGTGTTTTACCAAGTCCTCTAGAATTCTGCTGCACAAGAAAGTTTGAGAACCACTGCTCTGTGCAATATCAATACATAGCTTTATCTATTTACAAAACAATTTTCCACATGTCTGAATTTCTGGACCATTTCCAATTATTAATTAATAATTGTCAAAATTTTTCAAAGAAATTAGGTAAGTAACAAAACTGGGAAAACACTTTTTGTCTGGGTCCATTCCCAATTTTGCTAGGCTGAATCTATAGATAGGAAGTCTACGTTTTTGCAATAAAAGTGAAGCAAATCAAGCTAAGGGCAGCAATCAACTATCTTCCCCTAATATCATTTGAGTAAAATAATTTTAGGATCAGTAAAAATGAAACTATAGGTGAGAAAAGAGTATTGTCAAAGGCTTTCTTTTTTTTTTTTTTCTTTCCTTTTCTTTCTTTTATCAAAGGCTTTTTAAACCTGCTTTGAAAACAAAATGTTTGCCCTCACCCTAACATTTATATTTTATAAATATTTCGTACCATTCCAAGACCTGCAAAATAGCTGTATACCATTGCATAATGCTACAGTTGTTAACTATCACTTAAAAGTTAACTGTAGAGATTTTACAGCGCCAGATCTATTTAAAATCAGAATATCTCCACAGACTTATAAGTAACAAATTTTGGGAGGGAAATTTCTTCCCTATTTACATGTAAAATTTTAAATTTGGAATACTGAATTTAACTCTAGAAGATTAATAACATTCCAGACATTTGGTCCAGTCCAGGGAGCATTACAAAAAGTTTCAGGATAGTGGTGTGTGTGTCCATATGAGGGAAATGAATCCAGGAACCAAACTCAGTCTTAGGAGTTCAGGAGGACATACTTTTCTAAAATTTTGTTTTAAAAAGAAATTGTTCCCCAGTTACTGACTAAATGCTTAGGCAGTGTTAGTCTCCAGGCTACTGGTAAGGTTTCATACAAGGCTCTATTAAGTGACTAAGAAGGGATTAAGTAGTTTTTCTTTCTTTTTTGAATGTGATATTAATTGCTGTTAACTAGATTGATGTTCTGTCTCTGAGAAAAAGCAGAGGCAGGTTCTTAATCAAATAAAATACAATTTAAAGCTTATCTGAGCTTCCTAAAAAGTGAAGCACAACAAAAAGCCACCTTTAAGATTTAACAAACTCCTCCCTTTTTTAAAATGTTGGAAAGTGGGAGCTCAGGCAATATAGGTTAAAAAGGAGGACATGGCAATTGGCCATTTTCCTAGGGGCTTGTGGGAATAATCATTGATCTTTTTTCATCCTTTTAAAGAATGAGAGAAAGGAGGAAGTAGCAGTGGCCTTATGGTTTGTTATCTTGGAAATTTTGGCCCAATGATTTGCTTTTAGTTAACTTGATCAGACTGATTTGTAGTCTTCTAGTCTTTAGCTACTAGTTCAGAAGGGCAAGTTTTCAGTAAATGAACTTTGCCTTACTCAAGCCAACATTGACCCAGGACCATTTGAGAATTGATTTGACCTGTGAAGAGGAGGCTAGAGCAAATATTTAATCTTTAGACGTTGAAAAAATGGAAAAATAAAAATACGAGGAAGAGGGGAAAGAGGGCAAGAAAGGTAAGAAGTGGGGATAGGGGGACGAGGAGAAGAATTAAGCCTTATGAACATAATTTTATTTCAGCAAAAAGGAAGCTGCAAATGTTAATAGTGTTAAACTTCATGTAATAGAAAGAAAGAATAGAAAAACATAAAGCTAAGCAGGTCAGGGTTCTAGCCTGAAGCAATTGCATGGTAATTGGACTTTGCAATCAGTTGGATTGGATGGAAGTCCTAGCTTGGCAATTGTGAGATTTTAGTAGATTACTTAACGAAGAGTTTTCACATATGTAAAATGAGGGTAATAATATACCTGCCAGGTGGCAAGGATTAAATGAGGTAATGAACGTGATGCACAGTATCGCAACTTTTCTAAGTGACATGAACAGCAACTCAAATAACTTATACAAAATGGGATTTTTTGTTTATGTAACTGTAAAGACCAGGAGTAGTGCAAGCTTCAGGGACATCTTAGCCAACAGCCCACACAATGTCATAAAGACCTAGTTACTCTCCTTTTGGTTCTGCCCTTGGTCACCTTGGCCTGTCTAAAGAAGACATCTTTATGTCAAAAGATGGCTGCAATATTTGTAGCTTTATCCTTCCAAGTTCAAATCCATAGAGAAGAGGGAGCAACATCCTCAGTAGCATAAATTAGGTCTAATTTGCTCACCTTGAATCACTGACTGTCACTGTGGCCAAAGCAGTTGAGTGATTGGCTAGGTACAGGACATATTCTTTATTCGTAAAGCCAGCGTGGAGTCTGCTTCACTTGAATCACGTGTGCGAAGACTATGGGAGAGAAGTCCCCCTAAAACAACAAAAAAGTGCACTCTTATTATAAGCAGGGTAGTGGATACAATGCACCCACTTAATTAAAGTGCAGAAAGCCAGGGATGAGCGGGCTTTATCAGCAGCTAGATCCAGGAAGGCCACCACAGAACACGATTGCACCGCAGAACATGATGGCTCTGTCTCTCATCTGGGCTTCAGTCTATGTGCCAACCTCATTCTTCACAAGTTCACTGACAGTTCTGGGATCACATCCTTGTAGTTCCTAATCCAAGGGGAAGGAGGTCCATTCAGAAAACTCCAAGGACTCTAATGGGCCCAGCCTGGGCCATATGTGTCCACTCTCTAATCAAAAGTGTCCCACAGGACCAGGTGGAATGGTGCAGATGCAGTTGTCCGAAGTAGAGGAGGGTGCTATTAATAGAAGTAAGAGGGAAGGAATGTAGGTTGGTCAAAAATCACAGGTTTCTGCTATACTAAGATAAATGGCAAGGGTATAATCAGAAATTGCAAATCAGAAAAGGTAATTTGATAAGGAGAGCAGGGTGAACCAAAAAGAGAGAAAAATGAAGAGATAAATGGAAAAACAAATTGTATGGGATACTAGTCACCAATAAAAAGGAATGAATTACTGATACATGCAACAACATGATGAATCCCAAAATAATTTTGCTGAGTGAAAGAAGCCCAGACCAAAAAAGAGTATATACTGTATGGTTACATTTTTGTAAAACTATAGGAAATGCAAACTATAGTGACAAAAAGCAGATCGGTGGTTGCCTGGGTCTCAGGGAAGGAAGGACTGCAAAGAAGACTGAGGACATTTGTGGGGATAATAAATGTTTTTTTTTTTTTTAATGGGGTGGTGTTTTCATAGATGTATGCTTAATGTAAAAACTTATCAAACTGGACACTAAATATGTGCAGTTTATTGTATGTTAATCATACCTAAATGATACTGTTAAAGAAATGAGAAAATGTAATCCAAAACACAAAACTTTTTACTGCTTAGTGGCTTTTGAAACTATTATCTGACTTGTTTGAACAAGCCTGAATTTTCCAACAGTGTTAAACATGCAGGCTTTCTGTAAGTATATCTATAGAGAAGTCACACCACTTAACCCATAGGTGGTTTCTAGCTTCAGGGTCAAAGAAGAGGTTAATAAAAGCTACTAATAAGATAATATTTTTCTTGTCAGATCTCTCTCTACTGTGCAAAAAAGTGTAGCAGTGGGAGTGAGTGAGCCATGCCTGAAACCTACTTGACCCTGTATAAAATATGACCTGTTCCTGTTGAATAGACTGGAGTATGCAATAAAAGTCAGCTCACTCCTCCCTCTACCTCCTCAATGTGGGACTAATCTGAAAAGTTTGAAATATTGTTTATCTCATGTGTTTATTTACTATAAATGTTGCCCCTTTTTATACTCCTGATCTGAAATATAGATCATCTGTGCAATTAAAGGTGCTTTCCATATAGGCAGGGAAAGTTTTGCCATAGGATAGGACATCCTATTTCTTTGGGCTTCTTAGTACCCAAAGTCATTAGGTAGATCAAAATTAAAATAATTTTCCAAAGCCTATAACAATTACCTATCCTCAAATTCTACTTTGATTGGAAGGCATCAGAAGTGATAATAAATATTTCAGCAACATTTCACACATGTTGCAATATCTCATATACCTAGAAATGAAAAGATGTTTTACAAGGACTGCTTTTATTTTTGAAGAATAATTTTTTATAGTGATAAAAATTTGTGATGTAGTTTGTTTTAAAAAAGCTATTTTATGTGTTTGGATAATTCACATCATTTTATTTTGTTTTTGGCAGCTGTCCAGTATTGGGATCTGAGCCCTTGACCTTGGTATTATAACACCATGCTCTAACCAACTGAACTAATTGGCCAGCCCTCCACATCATTTTAAATGGACTCATTGGTTATTGGTGGTCAGTGCCTCTCTGTGCATTATGCTTGATTCCTTCACTACTTTCTGTCAACTGCTAGGCATGATGGAGTAAAAAATTCTAGGCCTTTTGTATTTTGCATAAATGTGAACAAAATTATTAGTATGAAGCAGTAGAAAGACTGTAGGATTCAAAGTGAGACAAACCTGGGTTTGAGTCTTGGCTCCACTATCGGTTCTAAGACACTGAGAAAGATGGTTAATTTTCCTGGGCTTCAGTTTCTTCATACATAAAATGGGCATCTCTCATAGGGCATTTTATGAGGATTCAACAAGATACTAAATATAAAAGTGCCTAACACAATATTCAGCATTTAACGGGCAACGAATAAATGTTAGTGTTCTTCCTTCTACTCCCGCGCACCATGACTATAAAAGTCATGGAAAAATACTTTGATCAAAGTGCATCTAGGAAGACTGAGATCTAAGTTTATAATGCTCAAGAGAAATAATCTGTCTTCTATGGAGAGATGCTACAATATTCAGAAAAAAAGGAATGGAGAAAAATAAACCTTTTTCTTTTTTTTTTGCTGGAAGATTAGCAGTCCCATTCAGAGAAAAAATAGATGTTTATATCTTAGTGTATTATCCATCATAAGTATTACTTAACATTCAGAATGCGAAAGGTCAGTAATAGTTATGATGAGTAAAACACATGTATTTTGTTATCTGTAAAGATTTTCCTGTAAGGAGAACAAATTACATCAACACAGATTCTTATTTATCTGCTTTCTATACCTTGTATTCACAGGTAAAACTATTTATCAGAGATACTCAAACAATTTTAGGCTTGGGAACCAGAAGAAGGCATCCAACTCTCCTATTTACTTTTCAACTACCACTTCATTCAGGTATTCTTTCAACCAATATGAATTTCATGTTTACAATGTGCCAGGCACTGTAAAGAATAGAAAGATAGAAATGGAAAGACACAGGCAGTGTCTGTGTCTTCAAAGGGCTTAGTGTCTATCAGGGGAGAAGACGGCCTGGCCATAACTCAGAAAGAGCCAAGAGCATAAGACAAAAGTTCGAATATGCTGCTTGGGTGAAGAGGAAAAGTGGAGGGAGTAGAAAATCAAAGTAGGTTACGTTGCTTACATAATAGAAGTCAATGCATACTTAATGGTGACTAATTAGGAATCTAGCATTGAGTGCTATAGAGAATGTAGAAGGACCTTAAGCCCTGACCTCTTGGAACACACAACATGTGGTATGACCAAATATCCTAGAACTATGTGGAAGCTGCAAGGTAGGCAACTATTTATATTCCTTCTGTGGTTTTTGATGTATTTATTTCAAATGTCAATTGTTTACTTATAGAAATTCAGTTATTAATGGTAATTTAGTTCTAGAAAACAGAGAATCTATTATATATGAAGACAAAAGGCAGGCACCTCTCTTTATATAAGTGGTTCAACAAAGAGATGATGAAAAAAAGTAAAATCAAGACATCTTGAAATAGCTTCTAGTCCTTTGCCAAGCTGTACATGGGGCATGCCCTTCTTTATGAATCTCGGATGCATGACAATATTTTAAAAACTAAAATTTTAAATTAATTATTGGGTTTCTGCCTAGGTCCTTGTTTTTAAAGCATTAGTGACATGTAGTTATGACTGTAGAGTCACATAAAATCTGGGTCTAGTGTTTATGCATAACAAGATTAAGATGAGTACTACATTTTTATTAGAAAGTTTAAGCATTTCATTTCATAATAGAGACATATGATAAATCCTTAAATTTATTGTAAAATAATCTTAAGAAATAAATTCAGTTTTGTTTATATTATAAACCATTAAACATGAAGTATTCTATTTTTCTCCCTAGCATTGAATTTCCAACTCCTCCTATCTAAAATAGCCACAGTCTTCAAGTTTGGCATCTAAGCTTTTTTATTTGTTCACATGAGAAACACTGCCTTTCCTTTTGTACATGACTCATGCCTCCTGCTGTTTTACAAACTGGATATCTCAGCTTTTTCTGCAGGTCATTATGTACTTCCAACTCAGATTTGGGAAAGTCTATATGGCTCACACAAGTGACACCAAGTCAGCAAAATACAATAGGCTCAAACTATGTCATAACCGAGCCTAATGGGGAATGATCAGTTTCATTCAAAACAGGGAATAAATTAGAATGTGAAGCAGTTTGAAGGTAGACTTTGAAAAGTTGACAGAAGAAGAATGGAAGAAAAAATTATTAGGTTTTTAAGAACTTCCTATTTTTCTTATAGAATGTAAAATGTTGATCAATTTTTATCTTCTCCTTTTACCTTTTTTTGGTGAACACTTTAAAATTTTAAATTACACTATAACAATAATTATAAAAGATTTAGAAAAGAAATGAAAGGAAATCACCATTAACTGTACAACTCTAACACTGTAACTTTTATTACTTTGGAATATTTCTCTCTAGCTTATATTTCATATTCATATATATATCTTAATAGTGTACAGGTAGATTGGTATCACTCTCTTCACTTATCATTACCATAAACACTTGTTCCTGTTCCTAGATTATTCACAATTATCCTATTTGTTGGCTGCCTAATACTCTGTAACCTGTATTTCATGGACATTCTGCATCCTTCTGCAGAGTCTTCTTCAAAGTGGGCCTGGGAGTCACTGGGGTACGGGGGTGCCTCATTGGGCTGGGTTCCTGCCCAGTCAGCTACCATGTACATTTAGATCACTTAATTCCTCTTCTCCATTGCTGGATACCACCATGTTTCCAGGCAAGCTGGGTCTGCACACACTGCTGCTGCCTTTGCCACCATTTCCTTGGATACTATTGACTTCCTAGATGGGACTTCCATTTTAGTTTATCCTCCCAAATCACTGCCTTGATTTCACTCACTGCTGTTCCAACCTGCAGGGTTCCTGCTTACAGGCAGGGGAAATTGGACTGGGGATAACAAAGACCCTTAGGATTCCCAGCAGTAGGTTCATGCTTTAAACTATTTCTAAACTACACTCATTTTCAGTGATAAGAAAGATTTTGTCCACATGCTGGGCTTCATATGAACTTTTAAAAAATATTTACTCCTGGGTTCCAAATCTGGTTCTGCCACTTATAACAGTGTATTCTTAGCAAGTCACTTCACTTCTTTGACCTGAATTTTCTCATCTGTAGACTGGGATAATACTTTCTACTTTTCAGAGAGGTTATAAGGACCAGAGGCATGCTTATACAGCTCCCAGAACCACAGCACCATGTTGATATTGATACTGATGGCTAATATAGTTGTTATTTATTGTTCATATACTAACAGTAGACTTAATTCAAATGTTCTTCCCCCGTCTTCAAAATGGCAGACAGAAACTGTTGACTAAGAGTCAAAATCTCAATTCTGTTTTGTTGTTTTGATTAGCAACTTAATAAAAATTGTTGAACTCAAGAAATTTTTTTCAGGTTATAAAAAGGCACTTTACCGGGCTGAGCCCTTGGCGCACTCGGGAGAGTGCGGCGCTGGGAGCGCAGCAGCGCTCCCGCCGCGGGTTTGGATCCTATATAGGGATGGCCGGTGTGATACGCTCACTGGCTGAGCGTGGTGCCACCGGACACAAAAAGGACAAAAAAAAAAAAAAAGGCACTTTATTGAATTAAATGTGAAAAATATTTGACTGTTATATACTTGAAAAGGCTTTAAATTAGTTTTGTCATTTTTTTCTGTTTAAAGCAAAGGGTCCATTTTAGCATGTGGCCACAAGAACTACTAAATTCTAATATAAGGTATTATACAGAGTTCAGACAATGGCAATATGACACAGCAGGAAAAGCCAGGGTTTGGGTTTAGAGAATAGAGACACATGTGTGGTGAAGGCTAGTGTTGGTTATTTAAGATGCTTTAATCTGCTAGTGGATTAGAAACTGGGACATCTGTCATTAAAGAAGAAAAACAAGCAGGAACAAGATGGGATAGGTGGCAGATGGATTTTCCAAGAAGCTGGTAATAGCACAGGTCTAGACAGGTAAGAAGTCAAGGTTTTGGGAAATCTAATGCTTACGCATTTGGAACAAAAAACTTCATTTTGGTAAAATTTGTTTGTTTGATTGGCTGTTTTTTGTTTTGTTTTGGTTTGGTTCCAAAGAACTTTCTCATGTGATGTCGCATTGAGAAAATGTAATAGATACATGGTTTCATGGCTTTAAATGCAAGGGAACCAGGTTAAAATTCCAATTCTAACACTTATTAGCTGGGTGACCTTAGGCAAACATTTCATGCTCTGGGGGCTCCATTTATTCACTATATAACAAAGTGGCTGTATTAAATCAGCAGGGAAGGGCATTCACCTCTTTTGATCTGATGAAAGACAAGGATAATTTTCTCACAAAAATGAACATAAACATCCCCTGATATTTAGCACACATTTTATTTTAGCACATTAGACACTGATTTCCTTCACATGAGAAAAAGCTTAGAAAAAAGTTCCTTCCTTCATTCTTCTTTATTCACATGAATGAAGTAATTTGAAATAAATTCAAAGTGTGCAAATACAAAAGAAAAAACAAAATTAAAGTTCTTCCCCCCAAACAAATTTCAAATGAAGGCTGCCATTATTTCACTTGAAAAGAAGACATTATGGTGTAGTATTACATTGCTAATATGTTTGTCATTTGTGATAGTCTATCAATTTTTATTTTAATTTTGATAGCCACAAGTGAAAGAAAGCTGAGATTAACAAAGTGTGTTGTAGTAAATGGAAAGACATGTCTGGACACACTGGATTCCTGTAGGACTCTTCGAGCTTATATAGTGCATCATTTTCTCAGTCCTCACATCTATGAATTTGGTCGTCTTTGCAAAGTCTGCATTGTCAATGCTGTATGTCAGTGAGAAAATAGTTAAAATCCACATTCCAATTTTAAGGTCAGATGAGCTTAACTAACCTTTAGAGACATCCTGCAGCATTTCCAGGTGTCTATAGGTTTCTGCCTCGTGAGAGATTGGCATGTTTCATCATTCTTGAATGGAGCCAGGAGAATCTCTTCCAGTGTGGGAAAGGTTATTCATATTTGTCTGCTCCTGATCTTCTCTCCCACAGTGGCAACTTAGCCAAAAGGGCTCGTGGCATTTTTTTTTTTTGGCCAGTTTTCAAAATTGCTACCTCAAGATCTTATGCTGAAAGAAAGCCTTACCTTATTCGTGTGATCACATAAATCAAACCTCAAATGACTTTTTCCCTATGGAATTATTTTAGAATTGAATTCCTATGAATAACTTTATATTCTGCTTTCATTTCCTGACAAAAATCTCTTTAAATGCCAATGAGTCAAAGTCCAGGGTCTGGAGAAATTGATGACTTATGCAGCTATAGGCAAAACTTCTTTCAGGACTATTGGCAGGGACTTCAATGCCTATGCAAGGTGATGTAGAAAGCCGTGACTCATGGTGATGTGTTGACCTTTCTTCTTCATTTAAGTAGAAAAACCAGATACATTGCCAAACACTACATGTATACCATAGTCTCAAAGTTTGTTTGCAGTCAGGATTTTTACCTGAAGAAGAAACTCTTCACCATTTCAAATAATTCAGGGTCTTTGGGATTCCCAAAAGAGGCTTACAAAATAAAATTATTTAAAAATTTTTTGACCCATATATGACAGATAAACATCAGAAAACAAATGAACTCAGTGAGATGTGACACTTTTTTGCTGAAGAGAAATGGCATAATTGCAAATTCCACCATGTTTTTATTCAAAACAATAGATGAAATGTCAGTAAATCCAGAGGTGAGTATTTCATTTGGCAAAGGCATGGATTTCCTATTATTCTTTTATTTCAAGTTGTAAGACAACTTGACCATTTAAAAAGCAAAGGCATACATGTGGCTCCTTTTTGCATAGCAATGCAATTAGAAGCCTTGTCAGATGCTTCAGACAGAAAGTGTTGGGGCAAATGCAAACTTTTGGAAAATTCTGCCTTTCCAAATTAAGCCTGTCACAAAACAATAAACAAAAACAATAAAAACAAAACCACCACACTGTCTATTGTATTTTCAGGATAAAGTGACATAGAAGTATTTTTTTCAACTCTTTACTTGCTAGCCATGAGTCAGAATCATGGAGCTCAGCAAGAAATCTGGCTTTCACATCTATTAACTTCTAGCCATGCATACCAAACCAAAGGCTATCTAAACTTAAAAGCAGTTTTTTTTCTTTCTGTTTTAGCCTTATGCAATATAAATTCATATCTGCAAACATGTCACAAATAATTTTAATTCTTTGCAACAAAGCACGATCTAAGCTATTGTAATATATAGTGATTTATTATGTATAACAGCAGCCCATGCCACTCTTTGCTTGCAAATATATCTTATTAAATTAACTTGTTACATAAATTTTTTTTTTACATAAGCAATTTTCAAAGGTACAAGAAGAAAATGGGTTGATTCATTCAAGTAAAGATTTATTAAATATTTACCATGTGCTACTTAGGCACTATGGCAGTGAAGGAACATGGAAGCATACTTATGACATGAAGTTAAAGACAAAAACATATATACAACTATGCAAAAATAATGGCTTGTAAAAAAAATTTGGAAGTAGATATATCAATTTGCTTTTTAAAAATTATTTATTTACTTATTTATTGCCATAAAACAAGTCTTAATACGTTTAAAAAGACTCAGATCATGTAAAGTATGTTCTCTGACGACATCAATAGAAGGGAATTTAGAAAATTCACACATGTGTGGAAAGTAAATATTCTCTTAAATGAGCAATGGGTAAAAAGAAAAATCACAGGGAAATTAGAGAGTACTTTGAGATTAAAATCAAAGTGCAACATATCAAAATTTATAGGATGCAGGGCTCACACAGTGGGTTGAGGAAAATTTATACTTGTAAGCACGTATATTAAAAACAAGAAGAATCTCAAATCAGTAATGTAAACGTTTAGTGTAAGAAAATCAAAAAAGAGCAAACTAAACTGAAAGCAAATAGAAATACAAAGGAAATAACAAAGACTACAATAGAAAAATATATGAAATGGGGAATTAAAAAACAATAGAGAAAATCAACAACACCAAAAATTGATAATTTACAAAAATCAACAAAAATTGCAAACCTTTATCTAGATTGGCCATGAGAAAAAGAGAGATGACCGAAATTACTAAAATCAGAAATAAAGGAGGGGCATTATTACATTGTCATTGTGGTTTTTTGTGGTGGTAAGATTTACTTTCTTTCTCTTTCTTGTTTGCAATTTTTGTTCTACTAGTGGGTTTTGTTGTTTCTTGTGTATTTCTGGTAGTGATAATTGTTTTTTGGATTCCAGACGTAGGACTTCCATGAGGATTTCTTACAGGGCTGGTTGTGTGGTGGTGAACCCCCACAGTATGTGTCTGTCTGGAAAATAGACTATTTTCCCCTTGTTTCTGAAGGGTAGCCTTGCTGACAGTTTTTTTCTTTTAGTATTTTGAATATATCATCCCATTTTCTTCTGTCCTGTAGAGTTTCTGTTGAGATTTCGGCTGTTAATCTCATAGGGGCTCCCTTACAGGTGACTTGATGCTTTTCTCTTGCTTCTTTTAAGATTCTCTTTGTCTTTGAGCTTTGCCAGTTTGACTATAATGTATCTTGGAGAGGATCTTTTGGGGTTGAATCTGTTTGGGGTACTTTGAGCCTACTTGATCTGAAGGTCCATGTCTCTCCCTATCCCTGGGAAGTTTTCCATTATTATTTTGTTGAATAGGTTTTCCATGCCTTTTCCTTTCTCCTCCCCTTCTAGAACAGCTATGATTCAAATGTTTGTGTGCTTAAGGTTGTCTGCTAGTTCTCTTAGATTTTATTTATTTTTTAAAATTCTTTTTTCCTTTTGTTTTGTCCACCTGGGCTATTTCAAAAAGACTATCTTCAAGATCAGAATTTCTTTCTTCTGCCTGTTCTAGCCTGCTGCTTAAGCTCTCAGTCATGTCTTTTATTTTGTTGAGTGAATCTTTCAGATCCATGAGTTCTGCTTCATTCTTCTTTAAGGTATTAATCTCTTTGTAAATTTTCTCTGTCATATCCTGAATTTTTTTTCTCATTTCATTATGTTGTCTAACTGAATCTTCTCATATCTCAGTGAGTTTCCTTATGATTGTTGCTTGGAATTCCTTTTCAGTCATTTCAATGGTTTCCTGCTCTATAGGTTCTGGTATTTGAGAATTACTGTATTCTTTCAGTGGCATTCTATTTTCTTGAGTTTTCATATTTCTAGTATCTCCACATTGATGTCTGATCTTCCTGTAGAGCAGTTGCTTCTCCTGTTATTCTGGACTGGGCTTTGAGGAGAGAGATGTCCTCTTCTTTTTCTGGTCTCTGCTGGTGACTCTCCTTGTATCAATGCAGTCAAGTCTGGTGGGCCACTTGCACTGTGGCTATGGCTACTACTGTGGCATTGAGCTCCTTTTGCAGCAGCCATGGCTCTGGTAGTGGATGTGGTGGGCCACCAGCATGGAAGTGGTGTTTTTGGAGTGCTCCTTGCCTGCTTCCAGGCAGGGGATGCTGCCCTCAGCTCCTGCCTAGGACCCCAGGTGCTTCTGGGCAGAGAGGGCTGCCTTCAGTTTCTGCCTAGGACCCCAGGCATGCTTTTAATGGTCATGTTAGATGGCTAAATTAAGGGTTACTGCTTTTTTCCCTCTACTTTTCAATTTTTCTGTAATGCTGTTATGTTATTTTTAGAAAAAAATGAATTACATATCAAAAAGAAACAGAATGTTGAAAAAAATGAGACTAATGGAATTTGAAAAGAGTATATGCACTTGGATAAAAGAGCAGATACTATCAGAATATAACAGTTATGCTACAACTGATTGGGCTAGCTGTTTTACATATATTATCTCACACTTAATCCTCATAACAACCCTGTGAGACAGGTACTACTGTTGACTTCATTTTACAGATGAGGAGCTTGAGGCTCAGAAAGGATAAGCAATTTGCCCAATGTCACACAGCTAATGGCTCAGCCACAATTTGAACCCATGTCTCTTTGACTCTAAAGACTGTGCTCTTAGTTACTACACCAATGTGAAGGAATCAGAGATGTAAGTGAGAAAATAAGTATAAGCAGAGAAAGCAAAATTCTTGGTTGAAGGGTAAATATGGGATATTGAGGTTGGGGTGGAATTGATTTGAAGAGAAACAAATAAAAGTATCTTTGGAGAAGAAACCATATTTCAAACAAATCTGGCTCCCTGCTCTAAATCTGTATTCCCAAAAAGTCTTGTGATCTGTGGCTTAGGCTCTATGCTGGGGTGTTTATCAGGAATGGAGTCTCAATTCACAATCCAAATCTTTAAAATTTTCCATTATAAATTGATGAATTTTTTTTTTTTTAATGTCCAATAGACTCTTGGTTTGAGCAGTATGAGACAATTAAGACCCGGTCACACCACCTCCTTTTCTGAATTCCTTGTTTTATTCACCTCTGTATCCACCCAGTCTGGCTCAATGTCTGGTAGTTAGTGGGCACCCAATAAATGTCAGTTGAATGACAAAATGACAAATGAGGTTCTGAAAGACTCAACAAGTTGAGTCTAAACACCCCACAGACTCTAAACAACCAGCAAATTGTTGAAAGTGCACCACAGGAGAAATATTTAGATAGTTCCAATTAGTTACTCCCGTCCTCCATCACTCCATCCACAACATAGAGTCTGACAATGGGCAGAACCATCCTGCAATTCCTGTGTGGCAAATCTTTGTTTCGACAAGCTCATGCCTGAATTGTGTGGCCTTTAATGCTGCTGACTCATGCACATCTTTAGGTCCCCTGTGCTTCTTTAGTCTTTTTGCAACCATCTTATGCCATCATTTTCCTATCTTTAGAGAGCATATTTTTTTTCCTTTGCTCTTGACTGTACTGAATTTTGTTCACCTGATTTCTGACCACTTTGATAATATGCTGCAATGTGTGCTTTTTCTATTAATCTCTTCCAAAATAAAAGAAGAGCTAAATTTTCCTATCAGTTGCAGACAGTTCCTTCCCCTTCCTCAAGCCCCCAATAATATATCAGGTAATCTTGGTGACAGATAAGCAAAACATACTGTGCTGCATTCTACCTTCCTCCTGAAATGTGCTTCGGTAATCCATCTTTTGCTGTTTTTCAGTTGTGTGTTGGCTCAGCAAGGTGACTCTACAGGTTTTTTTTTCTGGGGAACACCTGTTCTTCCTGCAAATGAAAAGCTATTGCTCTCACTAAATGAGTTTGAATATCCTAGGAGGATTTCCTTCTGTGGCTTTGTTTGTTCCTGAAACAGGTTCTCCTACTGCGCTTTCTCACCTCTGAAGCTTTGGTGAAGGGAAATACATATTGCTGGAGATTTTTCCAGTTCTCAACAGTATATTAATGGCCCTGTTTTCTAACTAGTGCTGGTGTAAACTCTTGCCATAAGTGGAAAAGATAGTCTTGAATACTGCTCTATAAGATAGCATTTGTCTTGGGAATAAACTCCAATAATTCCCTTCTCTCTACAAATTGTTCTCTATAAAAATGTAAATCCAATCTTGACTGAGAGGGAATACAGAGTTAAGTGCTAAATAATATAAAATTCTGATGAGCTCAACTTGAGTGTCTGAAGGAGCCAGGAACCCATGATCCAACTCCCAATTGGGAACCAATCTTATATTAAAACATGGCAAATATTATCTAAGGAATTTAATTGCAATGCAGCTGGGAACTCTGTCTTTGAAATTTACTGCAGTGCACTGGGCCACAATTTGAACTTGAAAATTTGAGGAATTCTTTATCCAAACTTACATTCTTGTGAAATTTTGAAATAAAATTTCTTACATTCTAGATTTAATTGTGTTTTAAAACTGCATTAAAAATACTCTATCATTTAGATCCTACTCTGTATACATCAAATAATCAAAGAGTTAGTGAACCCTTGGTATATTTCATCATAACCACCAAATGTTGTGTGGGATAAGTCACCAACACCTATATTTCATTTCTAATTTAAATAATTTTATGTCAATAAACATATGAACTTATAAGCATACATACATACATACATATATATATATATACATACATACATATATATA